>NC_090763.1:47369390-47371890 GCF_036898095.1 Palaemon carinicauda
ACTTATTTGAATTTCTTTTATTTATTGTTTTTACTGATATCGTCGACTCATTTACCTCTTTTTTTTGTGACATTGTCTACTAGATTTAACCTTTTTCTGACACAGTCGACTCAATTTACCTCTTTTTTTCTGACATTGTCTACTAAATTTAACTTTTTTCTGACACAGTCAACTCAGTTTACCTCTTTTTTTTCTGACATTGTCTACTAAATTCACCTTTTTTTCTGACACAGTCGACTCAATTTACCTCTTTTTTTTCTGACATTGTCTACTAAATTTACCTTTTTTCTTTACACAGTCGACTTAATTTACCACTTTTTCTGACACCGTCGACCTCTTTTTTTTCTGACATTGTCTACTCAATTTACCTTTATTCTGACACCATCGACTTAATTTACCTCTTTTTTTTCTCTCTCTCTCTCTCTGACACCGTCGATTTAATTTACCTCTTTTTTCCTGACACCGTCGACTCAATTAAATCTTTTTTTTTTCCTGACACCGTCGACTCAATTTAAAAAAGAATAATTTTCCTAACACCGTCGACTCAATATACCTCTTTTTCTGACACCTTTGACTCAATTTACCTTTTTTTCAGACACCGTCGACTCAATTTACCTCTTTTTCAGACACCATCGACTTAATTTACCTCTTTTTTTTTTTTTTTTTTTTTTTTTTTTTTTTTTTTTTTTTTTTCTTCCTCCTGACCACCGTCCACTCCATATACTTCTTTTTCTGACACCGTCGACTAATTTACCTCTCTTTTTCCTGATACCGTCGTCTCAATTTTCCTCTTCTTGCCTGACATTGTCTATTCAATTTACCCTTTTTTTCTGACACCGTCGACTTAATTTACCTCTCTTTTTCTAACACCGTCGACTTAATTTTACTTTCTGTCTGCTCACACATTTGGAGGTAAGTTTTACTTACTCGATTTTCTTTTATTTACCTCTTTTACTGATATCGTCGACTCAATTTACCTCTTTTTCTGACACCGTGGACTTGATTTACCTTTTTTTTTCCTGACACCGTCGACTCAATATACCTCTTTTTTCTGACACCGTCGACTCAATATACCTCTTTTTCTGACACCATCGACTCAATATACCTCTTTTTCTGACACCGTCTACTAATTTACCTCTTTTTCCTGACACCGTCGACTCTGTTTGCCTCCTTTTTTTTTTCTTACACCGTACACTCAATTTACTTCTATTTTATCCTGACACCGTCGACTCTGTTTACCTCTCACACATAGGTTTATAAGGAAAATTTTCACTGCAATTTTGTTTCTAAATTCTTCCATCCCTTTGATTATGTATTTTGTTGGTCCCTGTTCCAACAATCATCTTAAATTACCCGATGCTGTTGGTACGAGTTATAAAGATTTCCTTTTTCTCTCGTAATGGCCTCATCAATTTAACAAGAAAAAAAAAGCTTATATTTACTCATGTTTTATGGATTCAGTCACTCATCGCTTAATTGGGCGAGTTTTTATTCAGTTTCTTTTGGTGTGTTTTTTTTTTTTTTTTTTTTTTTTCTCGGAAGGGGATGCGTCAAGTCATCAGTAATAAAGTTGTAAATCATTTATTAATTACATTAGATTAGGGTTAATCATCAGCTTAATGCTTAGTTAATTGGTTTATATTACCAAGGATTTTATATCGATATATTTACCTGTTAGGTTTTTAATGTTTCCTTCAATGAATACGTTCTATCCCTTTTTTACATTTGTAGATTTTAATAATTGGAAAGTTTTGCTTTTTATAGTAGTGCCTTCACAAGCATTTAACATATGAATAATTACTCAGTGGGGTGATAACAGATAAAATAATTTCTTATAGTTAAATGTATTGTGTTATTTTGATGAAAAGTTTCAAATTTTTTACTCAAGAATGTATAAGCCCTTTTCTGAGTGGAGATACCTTGACATGGTGAAAGGGTTTGCGTATCGCCATGATCAGCAAAGCGGGACATTCAGGGCCACTATACTAGGTGGTTTTGCTATGAGGCAATCAGAACGAAAATCTCCCACCATCACCAATCTGCACTGGTCAATGTGGTGATTGAAAAATTAGCCATACCCCAGGCATGAACTGACATGTCTGAGGCCTTTGTCTTACAATGGACTAGAAACAGCTGCATATGTTGTTGTTGTTGTTGTTGTTTTCTGTTGCATAGATCCTTAATCAATATTTTGTTGCTGCTGAGGAGGACTTGGAGACGATCCCCCACTCCACATAGGTCATTTCTAATGTTATAAGGCTCAGAAAATTATACCCTTTCCGTAAGTCATGGCTGCAGCTAGAGAGCTTAGACAGTTTCCATATTCCAAAAAAACATTTCTGAAGGTTAAAGGGTTTAGACACGGTCCCCAGTACATGGGGAGACGGCTTGTGGTTTCAAAGTACAGGAATAATTCCAATTCCTTGAGTCACACTGGTTTTTGGTGGGTTAGAAAAGATCATTATTCCATAAGTCGTTTTATGCTTTTCTAGAGTCAGAA
>NC_090763.1:47376890-47384390 GCF_036898095.1 Palaemon carinicauda
CGAACAGTTTATATAATATATATAATATATAATATATAATATATTTTATGAAGCTCACTCGTACACACAAACCCCCCCCCCCCCACACACACACACATCATCATCACTCATCATCAGCAGCAGCAGCAGCAGCAGCAGCAGCAGCAGCCTTTGCTAATCCACTACAGGACAAAGGCCCTCAGTGTTGTCCTTCCGTTCCCGTTTGTTTATGGTGTATGCCAGTCGATACTCGCAAATTTCCCTAGGTCTTCAATCCATCCTTCGTTTGGTTCATTTGCAATCTCTAGGGACCCATTCTCTTATTCTTTTTATCCATATATTACAGGAGTGTGTATTTTCTTTCTTGAAATTTAATTTTTTTTCATTTCCTTATATCTAAAAAATTTTGCTTCTGGCAATTCTATGATCACTTGACTTTACCTTGTTTAACACTAATACATTATCAAATAAATTAACTTTTCTACTGAGGATAAATTTTTTACTGAGGATAATATTTCTTATTTAGTTTCTCCAATTATATATATACATATGTATATATATATAATATATATATATATATATATATATTTATATATATATATATATATATATATATATATATATATATGTGTGTGTGTGTGTATGTATATGTATTATATATGTACATATACATACATACATACATACATACATTATATATATATAATATATATATATATATATATATATATATTTATATATATATATATATATATATATATATATATATATATATTTACGCACTAAATATATACAGTAAATATATATGCACATTGACGAACCCCCCTCACTAAGATATCAAGATATTCTCCCCCTTACCGAGGGATGGGAAGAGCTCAAGCTGACAGGAATGAAATATATATATATATATATATATATATATATATATATATATATATATATATATATATATATATATATGTGTGTGTGTGTGTGTGGTGTGTGTGTGGTGTGTGTGTGTAATGAAACACTTGCTCTTAATTACTGTATATAAGGGAGATTTCTGCATATGGTATTAGTCAAGGCCTGTCAATAAAAATTAGCAAATATCTTGCTTTAAAAGATATGCGAAATATTATGAATGTTTCCACGACACGAGGTTGTTCATTTTCGCTGTTGATGGCTCCAGTCACGCAGGGCTTAGTTCTCCTTCTCCTGTGAGAGGGTATTGCAGGAGGTTAAGGGGTGGGTGCGAGTGTGTTTGTGTGTGTGTGTGTGTGTGTGTGTGTGTGTGTGTGTGTGTGTGGTATTCGTGTCAAGGTCAACACGGAGATGCATTGACACAGCGTTTCTTTGTTTTATTCTTTTGTTGTTATTGTGCCTACTGATGATTTATAAAGTGGTGAAAATGATTATGCGGTTATTTGTGGTTGTTTTGTGAAGATTATCTGATTAATAGTTCGCTGCGGTTGTTTTTGTATGTGCGTGTTAGAAACGAAGGATATTATCCACTTGGCTTAATATTTTAACCGTTGTCTTTTGCATTTTGTTGCATTTGTGTACATATTTTCGCAGCAAACATTGCCTTCGCTTTATTGTAATAGGCGTTTGCGTAACTGCATCGCGTTTATTTGTATTTTGACTCCATTTCCAGATACTGTCGTCTTGATTAAGGTTTTGTTTTTGATTAATTATTTTACTTATTATTTCATTGGTATATGGTAATACAGATACTCTCGTTTTGATTAAAGTTTTGTTTTTGATTAATTATTTTACTTATTATTTCTTTGGTATATGGTAATACAGATACTGTCGTCTTGATTAAAGTTTTGTTTTTGATTAATTATTTTACTTATTATTTCATTGGTATATGGTAATACAGATACTCTCGTTTTGATTAATATTTTGTTTTTTTATTAATTATTTTACTTATTATTTCATTGGTATATGGTAATACAGATACTCCTCGTTTTGATTAATATTTTGTTTTTTTTATTAATTATTTTACTTATTATTTCATTGGGTTATGGTAATACAATTGTATTCATACAGTTGATTACCTTGGCCAGGATTTGGAATAAATTCAGAAAATTGTATTGGGTCGAAGTGACAAGTGGATAACTTAACACAAATTTCTCTATGGATTAGTTACCTTCACTATTATCATTATTATTATTATTATATTATTATTATTATTATTATTATTATTATTATTACTATCCAAGCTACAACCCTAGTTAGAAAAGCAAGTTGCTATAAGCCCAGGGGCTCCAACAGGGAAAAATAGCCCAGTGAGGAAAGGAAATAAGGAAATAAATAAATGATGAGAATTTATGTAAAGCAAATGAGAATTTATGTAAAGCAAATGAGAATTTATGCAAAGCAAATGAGAATTTATGTAAAGCAAATGCATCCATACATTCAATTGAGCTAACGAGGGGATCTGTAAATACATATTAGATTTCACTAAATACAATGGAATTCAGTGGATGTACGCATTTCATTATTCTCGGCACAGTAGGGTTGTAGGATTGCGTAAAGCAAACGCATCCATACAAACTTAATGCTATAAGTACAACGAACCACTGGGTACGTTGTTCAACCTGTGTAATACGCATGCGCAGGTCAGACCTGTTACCTCAAAATCAATTAATATTCTGATTATAGAATAAGTGGTTTTTTTTTTTTTTTTTTTTTTTTTTTTTTTTTTTTTTTTTACATGAAAAATATCATGTACAATTATCAAAAGATTTGGTATTGTTTGTGTTGGGCCTTTGTCAGGTAGCCTGGAACGACATTATTACCTTGAATTATGGATTTGTTTTTCTTTTGTCTTAAATAAGAGTTATTATTACGCCTAAGTTGCTTTCGTTTTAAGTTTTGGCACGTTTGATTGCATACTTACTGTACATACTTACTTATGCATTTCCATTTGAATGCTCTGCTTATACTTTTGTAGTGTATATATGACAGAGTAATATCTCTCTCTCTCTCTCTCTCTCTCTCTCTCTCTCTCTCTCTCTCTCTCTCTCTCTCTCTCTCTTGCGTGAGCTATCAGTGATCAAGCTGTGCATGAAACACGCTGTGTCCCCATGTAGACACAGATGGGATGATAAGAAAAACCTGCAGTCCATTTAATGCAAAGGTATTGGCTTCTTCGATCGGAGGGAGAAGATTGCATTGCAGCTAAAAGAATTCGGTGGTTTTCACGAGTGTCCACCACATTTCTTTCTGGAATACCTCCCTTCTCGTCATCAGCTTCTATTGCAATTCTTGTTGTGAATATTTCATTAATAGTCACTGCCATGAGTGGCAGTGATGATTGTAATAATAGTCACTGTCAGAAGTTACAGTGATGATGGCAATATTATTATTATTATTATTATTATTATTATTATTATTATTATCTTTATTATTATTTATTATCTTTATCATTATTATTATTATTATTATTATACTAGCCAAGCTACAACCCTAGTTGGAAAAGCAAGATGCTATAAGCCCAAGGGCTCCAACAGGGAAAAATAGCCCAGTGAGGAGAGGAAATAAGGAAATAAATAAATGATGATAACAAATTAACAATAAATCATTCTAAAGACAGTAACAACGTCAAAACAGATATGTCGCATATAAATTATAAAAAGACTTATGTCAGCCTGTTCAACATTAAAACATTTGCTGCAACTTTGAATTTTTGAAGTTCTACTGATTCAACTACCCGATTACGAAGATCATTCCACAACTTGGTCACAGCTGGAATAAAACTTCTAATAGCCACTATAAAGAGTTACAGGGATGATTTTAGTGATAACCACTGCAAAAAGTTGTAGTGATGATTACATTAGTAAACACTGACAGTAGTTGCAGTGGGTGGTTCTAATTATACCCACTGACATTGGGAGACCATGGTACAATAGCTATGGCACTACCCAAGACTACAGAACAAAGGTTTGATTTTGGAGTGTCCTTCTCCTAGAAGAGCTGCTTACCATAGATATAGAGCCTCTTCTAACCTTACCAAGTGGAAAAATATTTACTGGACAATTACAATGCTGTAGTTAACCCTGTGAGTAAAGAAGAATTGTTTGGTTAGCTTGGTGTTGTCAGGACAGAGGAAAATGTGTAAAGAAATAGCTAGACTATTCTGTGTGTTTACAAACAATTAAAAATGAACCGTAACTTTCTGGATTATTAATTGATTAATAATGTCGGCACAATCTTATTTCAACGAGACCCGAAGTTCTATGTTTAACTAGTGGTCAATAATGAGTTAATGGATTGTCAGAGTCCGACGGGAACCTTACGAGTCTTGGGATTTCATAGCACCTTTCATGATTAAAGTGTATCATCAATCACTTGTAGTTTGTTTTGGATAAGATTACAAAAAGGTGATAATAGAAATTCTTCCAAAATTATAGAAAAACTTAGAAATGCACTAAAAATAAAATGTTCTAGAGCCATATTCATAATAAGCTCAAACACAAATAAACGCATCGTTGTCCTCAAGCGCGTTCTATGAAATTTCACTGGATCCCGTCAATCGATTTTTGAGAGACTATGTTCTATCCAACTATGCTTGTCTGTACGCACGGTCCAAATATATATATATATATATATAATATATATATAGTATATTATATATATATATATATATATATACATATATATTATATATATGTATATATATATATGTGTATATATATATATATATATATATATATGCATGCATATATATATGTATATATATATATATATATATATATATATATATATATATATATATATATATATATCCAGACCGTGT
Source organism: Palaemon carinicauda (assembly GCF_036898095.1). Taxonomy (NCBI): domain Eukaryota; kingdom Metazoa; phylum Arthropoda; class Malacostraca; order Decapoda; family Palaemonidae; genus Palaemon; species Palaemon carinicauda. The sequence continues at coordinate 47,381,653 of NC_090763.1, forward strand.
TGTACGTAAACTATTAGGAACATTCGTGTCACGAGAGTCCAGAAGTTTAACCGTGAAATTCCTTGCGTGGAGTGCCATAGCAGAGCGGTAAATAGCCAGCCCGCTCTCTTTGTCCAAAGGGATTCCATTATCCGTTGTAATCCATAGTGTTACTTCCACGTGCTCACTTTTCTTCCATTAGAGCACATTCCTTTTGGGTTTAGACAACGCCACAGCTGCAATGCGACTTGGGTTATAGTGTATTGCCGTCTAGTTCATAGATCCCAAGTTTATTGAGAAAGCTGAAGTTTGTATTAAATTTACATTTCTCGAAAGGGATATTCTTGCTTGGTATGGATTGTTCTGGAGTTAAAATTGTATGCAGTATGTATTTATTTAGTATAGTCATATCAATATGCTAGACATGTATATAAAAACCTTTAAACACTTTACGATAAAGAGAATTGGTTTTTAAAGACTCACAAGTCCATTGAATAATTTATTTATCGGCTTTACGCAGTGAAATAATAATAATAATAATAATAATTATTATTATTATTATTATTATTATTATTATTATTATTATTATTACTAGCTTAAGCTACAACTCTAGTTGGAAAAGCAAGATGCTATAAGCCCAGGGGTTCCAAAAAGGAAAAATACCCCAGTGAGGGAATGAAATAAACGGTATAAGAAGTAATGAACAATTAGAATAGAATATTTTAAAATCAATAGCTACATTAAAACAAGTATTTCATATATAAAGTATAAAAACACTCATGTCAGCTTGTTAAACATTAAAATACATTTGCTGCAAGTTTGAACTTCTGAAGTTCCACAGATTCAACTACCCGATGCAAGAGCACCATTGCATTGTTCTGCATCCGGGCTGTAATACCGGAAGAAAGACACTCTCATTATCATTTACGGCCAGAAAACATATGCTTCACAGAAAAGCTAAAATTAGTTCTTACGAAAACACGAATATATATATATATATATTATATATATATATATATATATATATATATATTTATATATTTATATATATATATATTTATATATATATATTTATATATATATAATTATATATATATATATATATATATATATATAATATATATATATATATATATATAATATATATATATATATATTATATAGATATATATATATATATATATATATATATATATATATATATATATTAGACATTGATTTCAAGATACGGATAATACATTGTTAGTTATTTCTAATCTGTTTTCTGTCATTTTTGGCAACGAATTTGACATGATTTATTATATCTTGTTAAATATTGTGCAGAAGTATGAGACGGATCGAAAGAGATTGCTTTAACGATCCGCACGACATAAGAAATTAATTAAAGTAGTGTTTAAACTTGAGCATGTAGCCATTACCCTAGATGCTGTGGTTTGTTACCCTAGATTACCTTAAAACTTTTCCAACTTCCTTATATTTGAAGCTAGTAAAACCGAAATTACCTTACTAATATCATTACCTTAAAAACTACCTTGAAACCATGCAAATTACTTGAAACTAAGCTTATAACCTAGAAAGTTTAACCCTGGTCAGAATAGACATTTCCTTAGATCTATGTACATAAAATTATCCATTTGAGAACCACCAACTCATTCTCCCTGCACTAAAGAAGTTCTCTTACTCGTAACCTAAATTAGACAAGTTTCTAAGATATCCAGTTATGGGCTTCACCCTCTTCCACGCCCCGCCCTCCTTTCCCTTGTGATGTCCACGAGCCTTTTCCCAAAGGGGTTGGAGACCTAGTCATAAAAAGTTAGCCGAGCTCACTTTTCCGGATGAACTTGGGAAGAGGTGGGAGGGAAAAAGGAAAGAACGCTATTTGTTTATTTTAGGGCTTCGTGTATGCGAGATCTTTTAGTTAGTTTAATTTACTTTCAAACCTGCTTTTCCGGTCCTGTACAGCAGGGAAATCGTACTCTCTACAGGACCTCCACAGTCATTTTAGTTTACTTTAAGGGCTGCTTTTCCGGTCCTGTACAGCAGGGAAATCCTACTCTCTACAGGACCTCCACAGTCATTTTAGTTTACTTTAAGGGCTGCTTTTCCGGTCCTGTACAGCAGGGAAATCCTACTCTCTACAGGACCTCCACAGTCGTTTTATCATGTTCATTTGAGAGTATTCAGCATTTCACATCGCGTATTGCTCGCTTACTGTTAAATCGTCACTATCTAAGCACTCAAGTATAAGAAAGTCTTCATTTCCTCTTGAAAGCCTTAATATCTTCAATCATTCGAATGTCTCGTGGGAGCTTATTGTATAGTCTAATGGGCCGTATATTTAAAGGCTCTAGAGCATACAGTAGACCACACACACACACACACACACACACACACACACACACATATATATATATATATTTATATATATATATATATATATATATATAGGTTCCAATAGTTTGAAACCATCTGTTTAATGTTTATTTTCACATGGATGATGTATCTGTTAATATTATCCTAAACATAGGCATGGTTTGTTCTCGTAATGTGTTATGTTTAGGTTAATGGTGATTTTATGTTTCCGATGATGTAGCACATGAGATGATACTTAATTAAGTCAGTTTTTAATTGCAGAAAGTCTTTGTGTTTATATATAGATGTGTTTTAATTGAAAGTTATTGTCTGTCTACGTTTATATATATTGTCAGTGGATAGTCTGTCCATGAAAGCGACGTGTTTCCGCTAACAAATTTTATTAT
>NC_090763.1:47389390-47396890 GCF_036898095.1 Palaemon carinicauda
TATATATAATATATAATATATATAATATATATAATATATAATATATATAATATATGAAATGTATAAAATATAAATTATATATATATAAAATATATAAAATATATAAAATATAAAATAATATAATCATCATAGTCATAATCATAATCATAATCATCATAACTTATGAGTAGTAATAGCATAATAATGTTAATGATTATAATAGCAGTAATAGCAATTGTGTTAATGAAGCACAATTATACTTGAGATGAAAATGACCTTAAGAAAATAACAACAACGACAAGGTCAGTGATGGTAACGATTAGCGTTAATACTTAGTTTAAAAAACGTACGTTTTGAATCATCATTATCATCATCGTCGTCTTTCAAAAGCTCGGCTAATTAATTTAATGTTATTATATATAAGGTTATAGGGTCTATATATACAGTATATATAACGGATTTTGAGCGAAGCGAAAAATCTATTTTTGGGTGAGATAGCCATGGCGTCCTGATGGAAGGTTCCTGTTTGGTAGCTTCCTTGGGTATAAGACTACTAAGATATTCCCAGAGAATTTAACCACAGGTTATCACAGAATTCTAACTTCTGGAGCGAGTATCTCAAAGGTTTCCCTTTAAGACATCGTAATACAACAGGGGACACGCATGTCTGGTCGTGCCACATAGCTATCTCCACCCCGAACAGGGTTAACGCTTCGGTGTGTAAGGGCTGAGAATAGCTGGGAGCCGTTCCACAGCTAATCTCACTCGTGGCTACTACTGATACTCGAGACGTAAACAAACGGACGCCATTGCTCTAATGACGTCACGAGCGTCTTTATCCTGGCGCCAGTTGCTGCCCATCACCATGATACAATTGTGTAGGGTGGGAACAAACTGACGAAGTAGTAGGGAGGGTCCATCAGGACGCCATGGCTATCTCACCCAAAAATAGATTTTTCGCTTCGCTCAAAATCCGTTTTTTGGGCTCAAGCCATGGCGTCCTGATGGAAGAGTACCAGAGAATCAATGTATCGTGGTAGATTTTCCCCCAGAGTTAAGTGCCTAGGCATTGACAAAATAGCAAAGTAATCTTAGGTAAGAACCATAGGAACGAAGTATCCTGCCCCCCATTGGTAGGAAGTTCCCATGGGCTATGCCGACGTCAAAGTGGTATTGAAGGGCTATTCATCTTGACAGAAGAGCTTTTTAAGAGCTTAGAGATGAAGCAGAATGTTTGATATTTGTATAGGAACATTCTGAGTAGGTCAGTGGTGGTTGGGCACTGTGTGTAGGGTTCATCTCCTGATTATCAGAAGTAAGTATTCGAGTAGGAACCTTACTGAGACAAGGTGAATATAATTTAAGAATAGACATCTTAAATTCTTCATGACCATAAGAAAGGAGGAATAAATAAAACTATGACAGTATGTATTTCATAGTAAGTAGGAGCTGAAAGAGACGCACAAGTAATAAAATAGAAATTTTATTTCACAATGCAGAAAATAATTAATTTACAGCAAAAAGTAAAGTTCATTTACAGTAATAATAATGTACATAGAAATAAAGGCTTGCTCTTGAATCTGAAAGGGAATTTCAGGATTAGTAGGTACTCGTTCTCGAGGAACGCAAGTCTTTAAATAACACATCATGCTCAAGGCATGCGGCACTTGTGTAACACTATGACATTCCACCTGGGATAAGAACAGTTATAAAAGCACTAAGTGTTTTTAGACATCACTATGAATCACTCGAGGGTCAACATAGGCACCCGAAGAGTTAGAGTCCCAAGTAACTCACTGTTCTACGCAGAGTCAGGTGCAGGTTTCATAACACTACCTGCAGCTACCACAAAATGTTTGATTTCGTGCACTTGTTTCGCATAATGTTTAAAGAAAACTCGCGAGGACTTCCAGCCCGTAAAGTTCTTAAGGCTCTCGAAGTCCATGCTCTGAAAGAAGTTCAGAGAAGATGCCACTTTTCTAGGATCATGACCAGCGGGTGTACTGTTCGGATCCGCTCTGCGAATGAAGTAGGTGATTTTCGCTCTTAATTGTTTCAGTGACAGGTCGCTGCCCGATGTTTCTCCTTTGAAGAGTTGGCCTCCACCAAAGTTTGAAGTTCTGCGAAGATAGACCTTGAGACTCTCTACTGGACATAGAGAGACATCCTCCTTCAGGGGGCATATTCTCCAAGGGCCCCATCTTTTGGTGGGTAATTCATTTTTGGCGAGAAACGTCGGATCGGGGGAGAGGGTCACTTCTCCTGAATCAGCAAACAGGATGTGTCCCTCTTCTCTTGATAATGCCACTATTTCGCTGACTCGAGCTCCCGAGGCGAGAGCAAATAAAAATATAACTTTCTGAGTCAGATCCTTGAGGGGGCATGAATCATTGTCCAAGTTGGAGGCGAAATGGAGCACCTTGTCTAGTGACCAGGAGATCGGTTTCGGAGGGGGTGCTGGGCGTAGGCGAGCACATGCTTTCGGCAGTTTGTTAAAGATGTCGTTGGACAGATCAATTTGGAAAGCATATAGAATTGGTCTAGTCAAAGCCGATTTGCAAGTTGAGATCGTATTGGCTGCTAATCCTTGTCCATGAAGGTGAATGAAGAAGGACATACAGAAATCAATGGTGATTTCTTTAGGATTTTTTGCTTTAACAAAGGAGACCCATTTCCTCCAGGATGATTCGTATTGCCGTCTCGTGGATTCGGTCTTGTATTCCTCTAGGAAGTCCAGACTTTTCTTCGAGATCCCAAACCTCTTCTTTGCGGCAAGGGAGAGAAAATCATGAGATGAAGGTCCTTGATTTTCGATGATGAAGCGAAGACAGTCGACTTCTGTACTTGTTGAGAGAGAACTGGGCCCGGGAGAGGGATCAGCTTGGGCTGCAGCTCCAGGACCAGGGGGTACCAGTTGCTCCGGGGCCACTTGGGAGCCACTAGGGCCGCTGTCCCTTTGAAGGTTCTCAGTTTGGAGAGGACTTTCAACAGAAGGTTGGTGGGAGGGAACAGGTATATCTTCGACCATCTGTTCCAGTCCAGTGACATGGCGTCCACCGCTTCTGCTTTGGGGTCCTCGTACGGGGCTACGTACAGAGGAAGTTGATTGTTGTCGCTCGTTGCAAAGAGATCTATCTGAAGTTCTGGGACTTGATTGGAGATGAAGGAGAATGATCTTGCGTCTAGAGACCATTCCGACTCTATCGGGTTTGTCCGAGATAGAGCATCCGCTGTCACGTTGCGGAATCCTTGTAGGTGAACTGCAGACAGGTGCCACTTCTTCTTCTCCGCCAGACGGAAGATTGGGAGAAGCACCTGATTTATCTGGGGCGATCTTGAGCCCTGGCGATTGAGACAACGAACTACCACCGAGTTGTCTAGGGTTAGACGGATGTGGATCGAGGGTGGCGGGGATAACTTCTTCAGAGTAAGAAGGACCGCCATGGCCTCCAAGATGTTTATGTGGAACGTCTTGAATAGTGGAGACCAGGTCCCTTGAGCTTGTTTCAGGTGGGAGTGACCTCCCCAGCCCTCCAGTGAGGCATCCGTGTGGATGTTGAGTGATGGAGGAGGGTGTTGGAGAGGAATGGACCTTTTCAGGGCCATTGCTTCCGACCACGGCTTTAGGAGGCGTCGAAGTCTGTTTGGAAGCCGTCTCTTGAGGTCTCTTCGAGCGATGGATGCCGATCGTCTCCAGACTCCCGCGGCATCCTTTAGCTGTGCACGAAGCACTGGGTTTGTCACTGAGGCGAATTGTAGAGAGCCTAGAACTCGTTCCTGCTGTCGTCTTGAAATGCGTTTGGATTTCAGTAGTCGCTTGACAGACCCTGCTATTTCCTTCCTTTTCTTCTGGGGGATGGAAAGGCGGTGTGACTGAAGATTCCAGTGGATTCCCAACCACTGAAACTTCTGAGCCGGAGAGAGGCGAGATTTCTTCTCGTTGATCTTGAATCCCAGGTGTTCTAGGTACTGGGTAACTTCGTCGCAAGACTTTGTACACTCTTCGGGCGAGGGAGCCCAGACTAGCCAGTCGTCGAGGTAGGCCATCACCTGGACGTCTCTTAGGCGGAGCTGTTGTACTATGGCATCCGCCAGCTTTGTGAAGATCCGAGGGGCCACATTGAGGCCGAATGGCATGGCCCTGAAGGCGTAGCTTTTCCTTTGGAGTCGAAATCCTAGGTAGGAGGAAGCGTGATGGTTCATTGGAATGTGCCAATAGGCATCCGCCAGGTCTATAGAGACCGTGTAGGAACCCTGAGGCAGAAGGGTCCTTATTTGTTGAAGCGTCAGCATCTTGAATTTGTTGTTCTCTATGAGCTTGTTGAGGGGGGATAAGTCCAGAATGACTCTGAGCTTGTCTGAGTCCTTCTTGGGAACGCAAAACAGTCTCCCTTGGAACCTGGTGGACTTTACCTTCCTTATCACCTTCTTGTTCAAGAGGTCTAGAACATATTCTTCCAGAATGGGGGTTGATGGTTGAAAGAACCGCTGGAAGATTGGGGGTGGTTGCACCCAACTCCAGCCTAGACCGTTCTTGATGATGCTGTGTGCCCAAGGATCGAAGGTCCAACGATCCTGGAATTGGCGGAGTCTTCCTCCCACCGGAAGCACTTCATTGCTTCTGGTGTCCCGAGGACTTGTTGCCTCGGCCGCTAGCTCCCTTTCCTCCTCTACCTCTGGAGGGACGACGAGAGGCGTCTCTGCTTGCACCCCTGGACGAGCCTCTACCTCTGGCATGAAAGGTAGTGGATGACTGCTCAAAGGCAGGGGTGAAGACCGGTGACTGTGACAACACCGGTTGGGGGACCAACTGAAAGGTCTGTTGTGGTTGGGCAACCACTTGGGAGGTAGCGGGTCCCGGAAACTGACGTCGTTGTTGACGTTGCTGGGGTTTCGGCTTCTGAGGTTTCCTCTTAGGCTGAGGTCCATCGTCCTGAGAGGTTTTCCTTTTTCTGGACATGCCCCACTTGTGGAGAAGGTTCCTATTCTCCGTGGCGGCTCTGTCAGTTATTTCCTTGACAAGGTCAGAAGGAAACAGGTGCTTTCCCCAGATGTTGGAGGAAATCAGCCTCCGGGGTTCGTGTTTCACGGTGGCACCGACAAACACGAATTCACGACAGGCTCTACGAGCCTTTATGAAATGGTACAAGTCCTTCATTACCGTGAGTAAGTGGGATTTGGCCAGTACCATGTAGTGATCGGGTACCGCTGTGTCACAGGCCATTACTTCAAGTTGGACTTGATGAGAAAGCGAAGCTGCAAGCCTCTCCTTCGTGTCTTGTTCCCGGCGAAGGAGGTGGTCGTTGAGCTTGGGGAGGTCTTCATTAAACTGACGTCCGGCGACGTCAGGATCGAGCCTACCCACGACGAAAGTATGTTGGACATCTTTCCATTGCCTAGTGTCAGGGGGTGTCACGATGGAGAAGGGTCTGCACTCCTCCAGTGCAGGGCAGGGTTTCCCTTCTTCCGCCGCTTTAAGGCATGCAGCTAAGGCCTTTTCCAGAAATGGAAGAATCGCAGTGTCAGGTGCGACATAGGTAGGATGCTTCTTGCTCGAGGCAGGAAGCTTAGAGCAGGTAAAGCCCCTGCTCTTAAATGCGTTGGCTAGCATAGCTTGGGCCTTTGCGAGATCGAACACTATCTCTTCTTTAGGTTCGGTCTCCTCCTTCGAGGCAGGTTCAGCACGAAGTCGGACGTAACAGTCCGGGTAGGCCTCGAAGCTTGGGAAGAACTCCACGTCTTCCAACGGGACCGTGCCGATCTTGTCGCTAACAAAGATCCTGCCGGTTGCAATAACCATATGCTCTGCATACCTCCACGGGTTGGCATGAGAGCAAGCTGGGAGATCCTTGACCGAGATCTTCTTCGTGTCTCTGGATCCAATCATCGACCTGATGGACTCCTGGTTCTCCTTCAGTCTGTCGTCCATGACAGCTCTAATCAGTCGGATCAGTTCTTGGGTGGAAGAGGAAGGATCCGGGGTCGAGGAGGTAGACGGAAGGGACAATTCCGTCGGTGTAGGAGTAGGCGGAGGGATGGACGAGGGAGTAGCTCCAATCTCCGACTCGGTGTATTCCACCTTGTCTTCGTCCTCTTCGGCTCCTTGAGCCATAAGCGTCTTCTCCGTATCTTCCGAGACGTCGGAGATCCGTTCATCATCCTCAGAATCCAAACGGCACTCGTGCATGGACTGAGCCATGACCACATCAGGTTCCACTGAAATTTGGACAGTGGGGATTGCTTCCTTTGGAACCACTGAATCAGGGGAGGCCTTAGGGAACAACAGGGACCTCAGTTCTTCGGTGGCCAGGTACGGTCCAGTAGCATTCCTCTGAAAACCACGCACCCACTTGCGCAGTTTCTCACGAGCAACGTCTCTAACCTCCGCTGAGGGAGGGTTATGGAAGGCCTCAACTAGGTAGGCCTGGCAGACCGTACATTCCAGTGGATTCCAGAACTTCCAATCCCCTTTCTTGTCTGAGCAAGGGGCGTGAGTCCTGCACGCCGTATGTCCGTAAAACTGGGAGCGTTTCACAGCACAGTAGGCGAAATCGCACTTCATCTGCTCCTCCTGTGGAAGAAAGAGAAAATGAGTATGGGGGAGCCATAGGAGTGGCTCTTAAATTAAGTTAACATTAATCATTAATTTTAACTTAAGGAAGGTGTGATGCATAGAGAATGAAACAGTAAAGGAGACACGCTCCATGCATCTCGCCCGGCTGGTTACCGTAGGCTGGTCCTGGGATAATCCAAATGACCTAGATCATTGGATATAGTTTCCTAGGATTCCATTATAGTGGAACTCCATGGAAAGCCAAGGACAAGGTTGGGATCGAATTCATTCGGTTCCCAGATAAGAGCCAGAAGGCCTCATTAAGGGTAATTGCTTCTGGCAACCAGCCGCGCTAAGATGCACATAGCATGCTGGAAATAGAAGAATGCAAAGAGACAGCATGATCACTAATAGAGCAGTACTAGGTACTGATCTTAGAAGCAAAGCAGCTTATCTATTTGCAAGGTAGGGCTATCTAGTCTTATGATAGCTAAAGAGAGGGGGTGCAAGTATTCTTGACGCCTCCGGGGCATCCGGCAGCCGCCGGCACGCCGGAGCTCGCTCCAGCATAGATTCTGGCATTAGAACAGACAATTTTCAAAGTCAGTTAGATACCAGGATGGCGGCCGCCGGCACAACGGCGGCACGCCGGCAGGGAGCGGCGGCTCCGGCAGCCGGAGGATGCCGGATTGGTGACGGGTAAGGATGGTACAGGTAGTATCGGGTTGCCGGCAGTATATGCCGGCACTCCGGAGATCGACCGGCAAGCGGACGAATAGATAGGAGTAGGAGAGCCGCCGGTAGTAGCCGGCGGCAGCCGGCAGTCCCTCGGTACACGGGGGGCTGGGGGCAAGGGTAGGGAAGTCACCAAGAGGGAGGCAGGTATTGCCGGCAGTAGAGGCGGCAAGAGACCGGCACCCGGATAGAGAGAGAGACAGGGGGAGGGGGGAAGGGATGTAGGAAGTACC
>NC_090763.1:47401890-47406890 GCF_036898095.1 Palaemon carinicauda
ATTATTATTTTTAATATTATTATCATCATCATTATTATTATTATTATTATTATTATTATTATTATTATTATTGATGTTATCCCCACCTTTTCCTCCCAGTACTTTTCTTCGTCTTTGTCCTTATATACAAAGGGACCTGTCGCGTCCAAGTGGGAAAAATACCAACGGCATTGAACCGTGTGATTGACTGCAAAAGAAAAAAAAAACCTATTTGGATTAAGTGGATTGCCATCATCAGTAAACTCTGTTTGCCTCAAACTCTGTAAACTCTGGTCTTGTCCTAGACTCAGAGTTGAACAGAATCATTTGATTTTTTGTGATCATTCACGTAAGATCTGACTGACTTCGTCGTCCCGCTTTGAATCGCCTCATGTGACCTGTTCCTAACTGAAAGTATTACGAAATGGACATTTTTTAACAACTTTCATTCATGAAAATGGAAAGAAAATGTCCAAAGCCAAATGCGGAATTTGTTATTATTATGAATGAATTTAAAGCAAAATTGTTATAGTATTTCAATCATCTGCCAATTTCCCTCCCCCCCCCTCCAGTTCTCCACTAATCATGAAACTCAGTCAAGTTAATCCTAAATGGTTAAAAAAATCGTATAATTGTATAAAGTTCATTATGCCAGAGAAGACTACGGCTCAGTTCTACCTGTTTTCATTGTCAGTTTTTTTTTTTATTTATTTGTGTCAAACGTATAAAGTTTGCTCGTAATTGGCAGAGATAAAAGACAGGACAATGTACCAGAGTATGACCATATGACCAGTGCCCAAGCCTCTTCTCCATTAAACTAAGACCAGGGCTAGGCAATGACAGGTGATGACTCAGCCGGTAAACCTACGGGCTTCACTAAACTGCGCCTGTCCCTAGCTCACAAGGATGGCGAGGTTGCAAACAATAAAGAAACTTTCAAGCTTGAGCGGGTCTCGAACCCCAGTCCAACGGATTGCTAGGAGGAGACGTTTCTTGTAGGCTAACACAACCTGTAGATACAGTCGAAACATTTTCTGCCATGGTACGATTTACCCATCGTCAAGAACTATTGGACGTAGCCTGATTATTGATGTTATTTGCTGACGGAAGTGGTATGGTCATGTCATGAGAAGAGATGAACATTATATTGGGAGGAGAGTGATGGAAATAGAGGTACAGGGAACGAGAAGGAGAGGGAGACCAAAGTGAAGGTGGATGGACTGTATCAAGGATGACCTTCGATCAAAGGGATTAACCGGTGATGAGGTGTGGGACAGAGGTAGATGGAGAAAGCTGGTCAGAAACATCGATCCCACATAAAAGTGGGGAAAGAAGTAGACAAAGAAGAAGAAGAAGATTTGTTGTTGTCCTTGTTTATGTTTTAAAGATGTAGACTGGAGTTGAACCGGCATATGGATGCATTTAGAATTGTTAGCGTTGGTCTTTACATTCGATGACAAATAAACCATTGAATAATATATATTTTTTTGTATTTTCTGTCTGTGATTTTTTTTATAAACGATAATAATAAAGAAATAATAGTATAACTTATTATTATTATTATTATTATTATTGGTGTAAGATTAGCCATTCCAGTGAGTCAAAATTGAAACAACAATAGATTCTGATAACGCAACATTGACCAGTTGTGTTAACGCAGGAATCACTGTCAGTGCCAAGTAAAATGATTTCTGATTCAGTATGTTGTATTTCTTATCAATATCTGAATTATTGAATATAATTCTATTTCTAGATTCTATTTCTTTGTTTCGAGTAAGACGTAGTGTTTGTTTGCGTGTTAGAACGCATATATTTACTAAGCGCTAAAATTACAAAAAATCTTTAACGTGCAATATTTTGGAATGGAAAGTTCCAGAAATGGAGATATTGGAGGGAAATATATATAATTTATATAGGAAATATTTATATTATTTTTATTTTTCCTTTTTTTTCCTTTCCTCACTGGGCTGTTTTCCCTGTTGGGGCCCCTGGGCTTATAGCATCCGGCTTTTCCAACTAGGGTTGTAGCTTAGCAAGTAATAATAATAATAATAATAATAATAATAATAATAATAATAATAATAATAGAAAAAACATTGCCAAATATCATCCTTTTCAGAAGTATTCCTCACTGGGCTGTTTTCCCTGTTGAGGCCCATGGGCTTATAGCATCCTGCTTTTCCAACTAGGGTTGTAGCTTAGCAAATAATAATAATAATAATAATAATAATAATAATAATAATAATAATAGAAAAAACAATGCCAAATATCATCCTTTTCAGAATTATTCATGTAAAAGATTTAGTATAACCCAAACAGCTGTACTGTAAACTATTGATTGATTGAGCAGTAGGTTTATATCAAACTAGCGTAATACGAAAGTAGATTCCGACAAAGATATGCTCCTTGCTAAAATACTGGCGATGGTATTCTCCTCTCTAGATTAATAATTCATAAGTATCATGCGAATACATCGTAACTATGAGGAATGGAATGTAGTTGGGGGGGGAGAGAGAGAGAGAGAGAGAGAGAGAGAGAGAGAGAGAGAGAGAGAGAGAGAGAGATAGAGAGAGAGAGAGAGAGAGAGTAAATAAAAGTTGGAGTGGAGAAAGAATAATGGTACAATACCCGGGGGCTCGGAGGCTCCTCTTGGGTAGTCAACAGGCCAGATAAAGGTTCTCCAACGACGGTGTAAGATAACATTTAAGTTTCTTTTATTTGGTTTGTGTACTGAAATGACATTTAAAACCACCAAATTTCATGAATTGAGACTTGACTTTTTACAGGTGTATTCAATTGGTATGAATCACCCTTAAAATATGAATAGAGAAAATCCAATTTGACATAAAATTTCTTTTATTTGGTTCCTGTGTACTGAAATAACATTTAGAACCACCAAATTTCATGAATTGAGACTTAACATTTTACAGGTGTATTCAATTGGTATGAATTACCCTTAAAATATGAATAGAGATAATCTAATACCTATTCAACACGTTAAAATATCCCATTACCCAAGACAAGTTGCTTAAATGCCATTTGCGTATTAACGCAGGCTTTGATATCACAAGAATGAAAATCCATTGTTATTATTATTATTATTATTACTAGCCAAGCTACAACCCTAGTTGGAAAAGCAAGATGCTATAAGCCCAGGGGCTCCAACAGGGAAAAATAGCCCAGTGAGGAAATGAAATAAGGATTAAGTATTATTTTTTACAGACCGCGAATAGAAATTATTTGAAACTACGAAAGCTGTTTCTTCTAAGCATTGCGATATTATTATTATTATTACTAGCCAAGCTACAAGTACCCTAGTTGGAAAAGCAAGATGCTATAAGCCCAGGAGCTCCAACAGGGAAAAATAGCCTAGTGAGGAAAGGAAATAAAGAAATAAGTATTATTTATTACAGACTGTGAATAGAAATTATTTGAAACTAGGAGAGCTGTTTATTCAAAGCATTGCGATATACCCTTCAAAAATCAACGGCTCTGAACTCAAGTCATAAATTTCACCAAATCAATGAAAATAAAGCAATATGATGAAGACTTTGAGGGCGGGGTCAGCTGTGAACGAGGGAGAACTCATATATCGTCCGAGGTCATAGCAACCCAAACCGGATAATTCTGGTTCTAGTTTGACCCGGTTTATACATTTTGAATTATTTCTGCCATGTCGCACCGATGAATAAGTTTAATTTTTCATCGGTTGATCGATCAGGAAAGTACTGTGCGTTCATGTGGCGGTGAGGTGAATATAAGGGATAGTACGTTTCCATTATATTTTCACTGCAGTGGTTTTCTTAGTAGAAATGCTTGCATTATGTTGTTCTTGTATATTTATTATATTGTGTATATATATATATATATATATATATATATATATATATATATATATATATATATATATATATTATATATATATATATATTCAAATATATATATGGAAATATATTTATATCTATGTATATATATATATTCAAATATACATATGGAAATATATTTATATATATATTTATATATATATAAATTTGTATATATATATATATATATATATATATATATATATATATATATATATATATATATATATATATAATAAACCCACGTTCGCTTTTTTATATCATATACACACTGGAAACTGTATTATATATATTACATATATATACATATATGTATATGTATATATATATATATATATATATATATATATATATATATATATATATATATATATATATATATATATATATATATTTATGTGTGTGTGTGTGTGCGTATGTGTGTATACATATATACATAAGTGTATACACATAGATATATAAACATCTATATATACATACACACACACACACACACACACACACATATATATATATATATATATATATATATATATATATATATATATATATATATATATATACACACACAAATGAAATAACCACTCAATCTATGCAAAATTAAATTTAATTTGAGGTTTCGAAGGGACCATCTCCTCTCCTCTTCAGAAAACGTTTTCTGTAGAGGAAGGGATAAGGTCCCTTGGAAAGCTTAAAATAGATTTCCTTTTTCAGAGATTGTATGTTTATTTCATCTATCATACATACACGGAACATTTTGTATGTTAATGTATGTATATATATGTATATATATATACATATACATATATTATATATACATATATTATATATATACATATATTTGTGTCTGTATATAAATTATCTATTATTCATTTATTAGATAATATTTATAATATTTTTTATTTTTTGATGTCGTAGATTTAGCTATATCTTCCGTTTCTTTTCTGCATTGGGCTGTTTTCCAATTGTAGCTCATTGGCTTATAGCATCCCGCTGTGGATGGTTTTAGTAGTCAATAAATTCAACTGATTATTACACTGTATCCCATTTCAATATGATAAACCATTATAAAAGCCGAAAAGGAGTTAATCACCTTAAACTACGTAGTGCAACAATTTCTTTTAGACTTCCCGAGACCAGTGAAGATTTTCGTTCAAT
>NC_090763.1:47411890-47429390 GCF_036898095.1 Palaemon carinicauda
GAACTATTAAGATGAATTTGCTCTTTTCTTCATTTTTCAAAACTTATTAACATTATTTAGGTTTATTTGTAGACAGATTTTGTACTTCTAATGTATCAAAATTCTCATAAGTAAATTTGTTCTTCTGTGTAGTGATCAAAATACAATGAGATTTTGAAATTGAAAGAGAGAAAAGTTAGGAACTATTAAGATGAATTTGCTCTTTTCTTCATTTTTCAAAACTTATTAACCTTATTTAGGTTTATTTGTAGACAAATTTTGTACTCCTAATGTTTCAAAATTCACTTCAAAGTAAATTTGTTCTTCTCTGTAGTGATCAAAATACAATGAGATTTTGAAACGCAAAGAGAGAAAAGTTAGGAACTATTAAGATGAATTTGCTCTTTTCTTAATTTTTCAAAACTTATTAACAATATTTAGGTTTATTTATAGACAAGTTTTGTACTCCTTATGTATCAAAATTCACTTTAAGTAAATTTTTTCTTCTGTGTAGTGATCAAAATACAATGAGATTTTGAAATTGAAAGAGAGAAAAGTTAGGAACTATTAAGATGAATTTGCTTAGTAAAAGTACGGCAAATACTGGAAATGTAAAACGTAAAGCAAGGGCGAAATGATTATTATTTTTAGCATTATTATTATTATTATTATTATTATTATTATTATTATTAGTAGTAGTAGTAGTAGTAGTAGTAGTAGTAGTAGTAGTAGTAGTAGTAGTAGTAGTATAATTATTATTATTATTATTATTATTGTTATTATTTTTGTTATTATTCTTATTATTATTATTATTATTATTATTATTATTATTATTATTATTATTATTAGCTAAGCTATAATTTACTTGTGTTTGGGATAAAACAAAAATTGCTCGATTTGTTCGTTAGAAGGATAAATCCACTGTGGCGGTTTCTTGACGTTTTATGACAAGTTTAACTACATGTTGGAATCAGATATCGGTTTTTATCTTCAGCATCATTGCCTTCGCCTTGCGATGGGTATATATTCACCACTGTCCCCGTTTGAGTGTTTGTTTGTGTGCAACTTCATACAAAAATGTATTGATTTTGACCAAATTTGGTAGTCCAGTTGGGTATAACACAAAGATGAATTTATAACAATTGTGAATGAAGTAAATCTGAGTACAAGTACGCAGCAATACATTGAAAGTAATCGCAATGTTAAGTAAATGGGAAATTAGTTTATTTTTTGTTAGTGAACAACATTACGCAAAACTTAATGAACTAATCTCAACGAAACTTTGTGGAGATGGGGCTGTGACCCAAGGACAAATCCATTAGATTTTGAAGAAAACATCGAAGTACAAGTACGTATGGGTGTTATAAGCAAAATAGTACTGCTTGGCATGGCGAAAGCATGCTTTCTACCCAATGCCTCTCTAGTTTATCATTGAATATGACTTATTTCTACTGTTTCCTGACATGTCAGAACATATAGGGCCCTGTCAACTTGCAGTCATCAAAATACAATGAGATTTTGAAATTGAAAGAGAGAAAAGTTAGGAGCTGTTAAGATGATGAATTTGGTTAGTGAAAGTACTGCAAATATTGGAAATGTAAAACGTAAAGCAAGGGCGAAATTATTATTATTATTATTATTATTATTATTATTATTATTATTATTATTATTATTATTATTATTATTATGATTATTATTATTGGCTAAGCTATAATCCTAGTTGGAAAAGCAGGATGCTCCAAGCTCAAGTGCTCCGACAGGAAAAAGTAGCCTAGTGAAGAAAGGAAATAAGAAAATAAATACAGTACAAGAGAATTGATGAACAATTAGAGTGAAATATTTTAAAAACAAAGCTAAAAAGGGTCTAAAGATAACTCGAGATCTTTGAGATGGTTAGTCATGATTTGAAGAATGGAAGACGATAGATTCATGAGAAGGCCTTATAGTTTGGAAGCATTGAAAAGAAGAAGAAGAAAATAAACTTTCCCCTTACGTTATCATAAACTGGACTCTTAGACAAAAAGGACATAGAAACACAACATAACCTTAATACTCTATTTCTTACAAACTAAAATATTCTGGAGGAAAAACATTGAATAAAAGAAATGAAATTGTTAGGCTGGAAGGTCATAATCTCCCAATGGAGCAAGTGCGCACACAACAAGAGGTGAGTGGCGTGGTGTGCGTTTTGTCTTTTTCTGAGTTCAATAATTGATAGGACAACAGTGTCATTAAATGTGTTGTTGTTTTCTCAGATGTTAACGTCTATCACCGCAAATAAACCATTGCGTAGAGTCTCTCTCTCTCTCTCTCTCTCTCTCTCTCTCTTTCACACCGCAAAAAACTTTTGGTTAGAGTCTCTCTCTCTCTCTCTCTCTCTCTCTCTCTCTCTTTCACACCGCAAAAAACTTTTGGTTAGTCTCTCTCTCTCTCTCTCTCTCTCTCTCTCTCTCTCTCTCTTTCACACCGCAAAAAACTTTTGGTTAGTCTCTCTCTCTCTGTCTCTCTCTCTCTCTCTCTCTCTCTCTCTCTCTCTCTCATATATATATATATATATATATACATATATATTTATATTCATATTATATACAATAGAAGTACATTATATACATACATATGTATATTATATAGTACGTATGTATGTATATTTATAGATACGTACTGTATATTATTATATCATTTCTTAACCATAGGCCTTTCCCTCTTTAGAAATAGTAATGCAAGAAAGTGATGTGATCCTAGAGTTAACCCAGTATAAAAAGGAATGCGGAAACTAGCTACTCCTTTGGTCATATGCATGTCCAAAGGGCTTATACGTTAGCAACGCCTATTTCCTGCGCTGGTTACCCATCCATGTACGAACCAGACCTAACATGGTTGAAATCAATTGTGTATACATGGTTGAAATCGAATGTGTATACATGGTTGTGTATACATGGTTGAAATCGAATGTGTATACATGGTTGAAATCGATTGTGTATACATGGTTGAAATCGAATGTGTATTCATGGTTGAAATCGAATGTGTATTCATGGTTGACATCGATTGTGTATACATGGTTGAAATCGATTCTGTATGCATGGTTGAAATCGAATGTGTATACATGGTTGAAATCGAATGTGCATACATGGTTGATATCGATTGTGTATACATGGTTGAAATCGATTGTGTATACATGGCTGAAATCGAATGTGTATACATGGTTGAAATCGAATGTGTATACATGGTTGAAATCGAATGTGTATACATGGTTGAAATCTAATGTGTATACATGGTTGAAATCGAATAAGTAGACATGGTTGAAATCGAATGTGTAGACATGGTTGAAATCGATTGTGTAGACATGGTTGAAATCGAATGTGTATACATGGTTGAAATCGATTGTGTATGCGTGGTTGAAATCGAATGTGTATACATGGTTGAAATCGAATGCGTGTACATGGTTGAAATCGAATGTGTATACATGGTTGAAATCGAATGTGTATACATGGTTGAAATCGATTGTGTATGCGTGGTTGAAATCGAATGTGTATGCATGGTTGAAATCGATTGTGTATGCGTGGTTGAAATCGAATGTGTATACATGGTTGAAATCGATTGTGTATACGTGGTTGAAATCGAATGTGTATACATGGTTGAAATCGAATGTGTATACATGGTCGAAATCGAATGTGTATACATGGTTGAAATCGAATGTGTATACATGGTTGAAATTGAATGTGTATACATGGTTGAAATTGAATGTGTATGTGTTTACGTATGCTTGTAATGGGAGATGGAAGGTTCCTGCCTTGTCATGACTATGTTATTTTAAAAAGCCTCCATTTTAGGATAACGCATGGATAAGCATTGGATATGTTTCCTCGACTCTGTAGACTAACTTTGTTTTCCAAAACGTGCCTTGAAATATTTTTTTTTTCAGTTTCAGATAAAAAACACGAAAATAAAAAATAAATAAAACTCGGGTAATAGAGCAAAAATGATGAAACTTACCAGAAATTGGATATATTAGTTGTTATAATCAAAGCATCTAGATAGTATATTCTGAATATTTTTTTTTTCATAAAAATTAGAAAAATAATTGATTTTTTTTTCATAAAAATTAGAAAAATAATTCAAATATTCACTAATTTAACTTTATAAATTTAACGCAGCTCTGCCGTATAAATGTGAGATGATAAGCGCATTCTAAAATAATGAAAGTTATATTTAATGAAACCACAAGGATAGAATAAACGAAGAAAAATCTCCAGAGTAATAGACGCGAAGATACTCGTTGTCTTTACAGTAATTACAGAAAAATATACCATTGCAGATGCGTAAGAACAAAGCCAAGAGTGAGTTATGAATTCAAAATAGAGATAATTGAATTTATAATAAAACCTTTGAATTAAAAGTCTAAAATTGATGATCTATACTCAATTTATTTTATGAGGCGCATTTTCACTGACTCGCGGCAGTGCCCTTTTAGCTCGGAAAAGTTTCCTGCTTTCTGATTGGTTAGAATTATCTTGCCCAACCAATCAGCGATCAGGAAACTTTTCCGAGCTAAAAGGGCACCCCTGCGAGTCGATGCAAATCTGCTTCACTAAAATGAATTGACTATAGTTGCTGGTGCATTTTCATTAAGAATCTCTTAAAGAGCTGTTGATGGATCTAGGGATAACAAACCTACAATTTCGAAAGCTCTTCTTTATTGGAACAGATACAGCTTGATAAAGAGGTTCATCAGAAGAAATAGGTCAACACAGTATCTTAATTATAGTCTTATGAGTGAGGATACCTTAACGTGGAGAAAGGGATTGCATATCACCATGACCAGCAATGCTGTACTAGGTTGGTTTGTTGTGAGCAATGAAACAAAAGTCTCCCACCATCACCAATCTGCAGTGGCCAAAGTGGTGATGAAAACTGACCAAATGCCAGACATGAATAAAGACCTGTCTTGGGCCATTGTTCTGTAGTGGACTAGAAACGGCTGCATTTGTTGTTGGTTGTTGTTGATCTAAGTCTAGATAAATAGTTGTTCTAGCTTTGAATTCTCTGGCATCTTCAAAGTAGTCTTGATGTTTAATTCAGGTACTCAGTGCTGTATATGATTGAACTATAGTCATTTTTTTAGTAAGGCAGATTTGCACCGACTCGCAAGGGAGGCCTTTTAGCGCGGGGAAAGGTTTCCTGCTATCTGATTGGTTAAAATTATCTTGTTCAACCAATCAACGATCAGGAAACTTTTCCGAGCTAAAAGGGCATTCCTGCGAGTCGGTGTAAATCTGCCCCACTAAAAAAAGTTGACTATAGTAATTAGATATTATATAAACCTCGATATAGAAGGCTCATAGTCTGCCGGAGTATTTGACACTATTATTGAAATTGAAAATGAAAAAGTTGATCATGAGTTAATTTTAAAATACTTAAGTCTTTTCTCCGTTCAACCTTGGATAAATAAGAGGTTTATTTAATTACTAATCACATCGATCTAAGTATAAAAAAGCTTACATATCATGGTAGTCGTCTTATTTTTTTCGATATATACAACCAGTCCTAGAAGATAAAGAGAACAATGTTTGAAGAGAAGATAGTTTCGTTACAAGGCAATGAATTTTGATGAAATATCAGGATGTGTCAGAACTGGGCTAATTTAAAAGTGATTAGATTTCCGGATCAGGATTTTTATTATACAGTCAAAGCTTCTTTATTCATTATAATTACTTATGAAAAAATACAGGCATTAAATTAAAAGCAAAGGTACAAATAGGTCTTGCTAATATACAAAAATGTGGTCCTACTCATAAAAGATGACGATGTCGATTACAATGAGGAGAGAGAGAGAGAGAGAGAGAGAGAGAGAGAGAGAGAGAGTGTTTAAATTTCCCAGTGCACGTTTTATGCAAATGAGGTCCGAGCTTAAGGTGTGCCATGCTTTTCCGATCTCATCATAGTGCTTTTTTTTTTCTTTTTTTTTCTTTTTTTTTTCCTGGAATGGTGGAAGTTGTGTTGGGGAAGTTAGGAGGCTAGTAGATGTGTTGTTGGAGAAATTTATCAAGGGTGATGGAGGTATTGTTGTGGAAATTAGAATGTCAATGGAGTTATTATTATTATTATTATTATTATTATTATTATTATTATTATTGTACTTATCATAAGCATTATTATTATTATTATAGTAGTAGTAGTAGTAGTAGTAGTAGTTGTAGTAGTAGTAGTAGTAGTAGTAGTATTACTATAACTACTAGCCAAGCTACAACCCTGGTTGGAAGAACGGTATTCTGTAAGTCCCAGTATTCCAACATGGAAAGTAGCCCAGAGAGGAAAGGAAATAAGGGCGTAGTGAATAAACTATATAATCAGTGAATAAAAATTATACAAAACGTTTGAGCTTCCGAAGTTATTATTATTATTATTATTATTATTATTATTATTATTATTATTATTATGAAATGCTAAGCTACAACCCTATTTGGAAAAGCAGGATGCTATAAGCCCAGGGACCCCAACAGGGAAAATAGCCCAGAGAGGAAAGGAAATAAGGAAAAATAAAATATTTCACGAATAGTAACATTATTAAAATAAACATTTCCTATTTAAACTATAAAAACTTCAACAAAACAAGAGGAGGAGAAACTAGATAGAAAAGTGTGCCTAAGTGTCCCCTCAAGCAAGAGAACTCTAACTCAAGGCAGTGTAAGACCATGGTACATGGCACTGATTTACCAACCTAGCCTAATTAGGAAGAAATAATGATGGTAATTAAGATGGGTTATCTTCGAATTAGTATGAAGAGTGAAAAGGGTGCTGTTTGGACAGAGTAAACGGGTGATGCTGGAGTTATGGTGTTGGGAAGTTAAAGCGAGGGAAGATTGTGTCGGAGAAGTACAGTGTAGGAAGGGAAATTGCTTATATATATCCCTTTCTGAGTGGGGTTACCTTAATGTGGTGAAAGGGTTTGTGTATCACCATGATCAACAAAGCTCTTCTAGTGAGGGACACCCATATCAGGTTGGTTTGCTGTGAACAATCAGACAAAAGTCTCCCACCATCACCAATCCGCAGTGGCCAACGTGGTGATGAAAACGGCCCAACTCCAGACATAGATAAGGACACGTTTTTCTATAAATTTACCAAGAATAGTAACTATCATACTATTTCGGGGGAACAAGGGGCTATTCTTAGTTTGTTAGCTAAGAACTCCAAGATATGACTTGAATGGTGGAAGGATGCAACAGCTTAATGGAGGTAACATTAGAAAAATGGAATAACACTATTACCCTATCCCAGGTGGCCTGTTGGTAACGTCCTTACCTGGTGATCGCCAGACTGGCGTTTGAGTCCCACTCAAACTCGTTAGTTCATCACCATCCTTGTGAGCTAGGGTTGAGGGGATTTGGGAGACCCTATAGGTCTACCTGCTGAGTCATCAACGCCCATTGCCTGACCCTCCCTGTTCTGATCATTTGTATATATGGTCAGTCTTCAGGCATTGTCTTGCTTGCTAGGGCAATGTCACTGTCATTTGCCTCTTTCATTCATGGGCGGTCTTTAAACCTTTAAAGAATTGCATGCTAATCTTAAAACTTCCTTCTGTGTTGATTTCAAGTTTTCTTTCCTTTTCCTCCTTTTCTTTCCTTTTCCTTCTTTGAGGCAGGGCCTGGCTCTCCCTGGTCTGATCATTTGTATATATGATCAGTCCTTAGGGCATTGTCTTGCTTGCTAGGGCCTCTGTCATTCATGGGCGGCCTTTAAACCTTTAAAGAGTTGCATGTAGTTCTTAAAACTTCCTTCTTTGTTCATTTCAAGTTTTCTTTCCTTTTCCTTCTTTTCACTGTTTTCTTTGAGGCAGGGCAATTGAAATTCCTCTAGTTATTGCATGGGAACATTAATCATACAAGAGAAGTGTTGACACCTATGATATGAGAATGGCTGATGGATGAATCAATACTGTTCTCGGTATTCTTTGAGCTTCTTGATCCTGATACCCCCTCCCTAACCCTCCTCGCGTCCCACCTTCTAAACCCCCCACCCCCACTCCTGATTTTCCAAAGCATTGAATCGTTGGGGGAAATCTGTAATAACTCTGAAGTGAAGGAACATCTCGTTTGCATACAAATTACCTCTTTAATGCGTGAAAGGATTTGGATCCACGTTTAATTTGCTTTCTCTGATGAACGGAGACCAATACCATTTCTATCTGGTTTTCTTATTCAAATCTGGTGTGAAATTAATTCGTTAATTAACAGGAACGAAAAACATTTTACAGCTTCACTTCCTACTGTCATGGTCTCTCTCTCTCTCTCTCTCTCTCTCCTCTCTCTCTCTCTCTCTCTCTCTCTCCATGTGTGTTGCCATGCTCAAGCAAATAGGAACTGTTACTAAGATGGCAGAGCATTAGTTACGGTGACTCGGTAGTGCTCAGGGGTGATTACGTCCGCCAAGGAGGTATTGCATCGAGTCGGTTTATTCATGCGAGTGTCTGTGGACAGGATTACTTCAAAACTAGTTGACAGATTTCCATGAAATTTTCACTGAATATATACCTTAGAACATAGACAACTCCATTAAATTTTGGAGCTGATACGGGTTTTCATTTTTCGTGTGAATGTGGACCGGATTACGTCAAAAGTACCCGACGGATTTTGACGATATTTTCACCAAGGTTAGATCTTAGGTAATGGACGACTCCATTAAATTTTGGAGATGATTTAGATCCGGATTCCAGATCCGGATTTGCATTTTCAACATTTTAAAGTTAACGCCAAAACTACTTGACAGATTTTGACGATATTTTTACTACAGATAGATTTTAGGTCATGACTTCATTAAATTTTGGAGATGATCCGGATCCGAATACGGATTTTAATTTATTTATATATTTTTTAATTTGTCTGTGTCTGTGGACACGATTACGTTAAAACTACTCGATGAATTTAGATGAAATTTTCATTACAGATAGATCGTAGGTCATGGACGATCCCATTAAAATTTAGAGATGATCCGGATCCGGGTTTTCATTTTTCGCCATTATAAAGTTAACGTTAAAACTAATCGACGGATTTTGACGAAATTTTTATCCACATCGACGACCCCATTAAATTTTGGAGATGAACTGGATCGGGATTTTAGATCCAGATCTGCATTGTTCGCCATTTTAAAGATAATATCATAACTACTCGACGGATTTTGAGGAAAGTTATTATTATTATTGTTATTATTATTATTATTATTATTATTATTATTATTATTGGTGTTGTTGCTGCTGTTGTTGTTATTACTTGCTAAGCTACAACCCTAGTTGGAAAAGAAAGGATTCTATAATAGATTCATTATAGATTCAACTACATTGGCCATAACTGATGGAATCATTAAAGATTCATTATTATTATTATTATTAATATGATGATGATGTTGATGATGATGATTATTATTATTATTATTATTATTATTATTATTATTATTATTATTATTGCTGTTGTTGTTGTTATTATTATTAGCTAAGCTACAACCCTAGTTGGGAAAGCAGGATGCTATAGAGAAATACATAGCTCTTCACCGTAGCTAAGCTGACGTAGCATTTGCTTGCCATACAAGTGCAAGAACGTCATAAAGCACTGGTGGCGTGGTGGGGGGTGGGGGGGGGTTGCATGATACAACCAACATAGTGAACAACCTCGCATTTGTTGGGTATCTTCGCTGGTAGGTCTGCTGCCACTGTGAGATATAATCCACCTACCCACACCCCCAGTTTTTGCTTCTTCGAAAGAGAATGTAAGATATTACATACGCACTAATGTGTGTGTGTGTGTATATATATATATATATATATATATATATATATATATATATACAAATATATATATATATATATATCTATACTATATATATATATATATATATATATCTATACTATATATATATATATATCTATACTATATATATATATATATATATATTTATATATATATATATTTATATCTATACTGTATATATATTTATATATATAAGTATGTATATATATATATGTATGTATATATATTTATATCTATACTGTATATATATTTATATATATATATATAAGTATGTATATAATTTATATATATAATTATATATATACTATATATATATATATAAATATATATGTATATATATACTATATATATATATATACTATACATATATACTATATATATATTTATATATATATACTATATATATATTTATATATATATATATACTATAAATATATATATATATATATATATATATATGTATATATATACTGAATATACTTATTTATTCCTTTATATGTGGTAATGGACCCTGTCAGCCAAATAGGCGCCATGGCTCACGTTTGCTAGCCCCGTGTATCGCCAATCCACCCTGTTGTTTGCTATAATCTAGAAATGTAGTTAGAGCCACCAACCTAATTCCTAAAGACTTGCCAGGCAACTTATGTGGTGCCATTCTTGCAAAGTGAAAGATTAGTGTAATTTGAAATTTAATATTAATAAACATATACTTTATGTTTTTTGTTTAGAGGAGATGGCTGGGTTTCAAGTAACTATTTGGGATAATGTTGCTATTTCTGATAGGTTGATCAGACTCATCTTCACCTCGTCACATTTGACTAATTCCCAAATTCCTTATTCACTGTTTTGAGAATCGAACGCTAGATCTAAGAATTTGAATGCGGTTTCTAATTAAATCCCCAACCTTTATGTATCTTCCCTGAATTAAGACATATAATTCAAAGAGACAAAAGGCTCTCTTTATATTCTTCAAAGGCTCCTTATTCACTGTTTCAGGAATCGAACGCTAGATCTAAGAATTTAATTGCGGTTTCTAATTAAATCCCCAACTTTTATGTATCTTCCCTGAATCAAGACATATAATTCAAAGAGACAAAAAACTCTCTTTATATTCTTCAAAGGCTCCTTATTCACTGTTTCAGGAATCGAACGCTAGATCTAAAAATTTAATTGCGGTTTCTAATTAAATCCCCAACCTTAATGTATCTTCCCTGAATTAAGACATATAATTCAAAGAGATAAAAGACTCTCTTTATATTCTTCAAAGGCTCCTTATTCACTGTTTCAGGAATCGAACGCTAGATCTAAAAATTTAATTGCGGTTTCTAATTAAATCCCCAACCTTAATGTATCTTCCCTGAATTAAGACATATAATTCAAAGAGATAAAAGACTCTCTTTATATTCTTCAAAGGCTCCTTATTCACTGTTTCAGGAATCGAACGCTAGATCTAAAAATTTAATTGCGGTTTCTAATTAAATCCCCAACCTTAATGTATCTTCCCTGAATTAAGACATATAATTCAAAGAGATAAAAGACTCTCTTTATATTCTTCAAAGGCTCCTTATTCACTGTTTCAGGAATCGAACGCTACATCTAAGAATTTAATTGCGGTTTCTAATTAAATCCCCAACTTTTATGTATCTTCCCTGAATTAAGACATATAATTCAAAGAGATAAAAGACTCTCTTTATATTCTTCAAAGGCTCCTTATTCACTGTTTCAGGAATCGAACGCTAGATCTAAGAATTTAATTGCGGTTTCTAATTAAATCCCCAACTTTTATGTATCTTCCCTGAATTAAGACATATAATTCAAAGAGATAAAAGACTCTCTTTATATTCTTCAAAGGCTCCTTATTCACTGTTTTAGGAATCGAACGCTAGATCTAAAAATTTAATTGCGGTTTCTAATTAAATCCCCAACCTTAATGTATCTTCCCTGAATTAAGACATATAATTCAAAGAGATAAAAGACTCTCTTTATATTCTTCAAAGGCTCCTTATTCACTGTTTCAGGAATCGAACGCTAGATCTAAGAATTTAATTGCGGTTTCTAATTAAATCCCCAACCTTAATGTATCTTCCCTGAATTAAGACATATAATTCAAAGAGATAAAAGACTCTCTTTATATTCTTCAAAGGCTCCTTATTCACTGTTTTAGGAATCGAACGCTAGATCTAAAAATTTAATTGCGGTTTCTAATTAAATCCCCAACCTTAATGTATCTTCCCTGAATTAAGACATATAATTCAAAGAGATAAAAGACTCTCTTTATATTCTTCAAAGGCTCCTTATTCACTGTTTCAGGAATCGAACGCTAGATCTAAAAATTTAATTGCGGTTTCTAATTAAATCCCCAACCTTAATGTATCTTCCCTGAATTAAGACATATAATTCAAAGAGATAAAAGACTCTCTTTATATTCTTCAAAGGCTCCTTATTCACTGTTTTAGGAATCGAACGCTAGATCTAAAAATTTAATTGCGGTTTCTAATTAAATCCCCAACTTTTATGTATCTTCCCTGAATTAATATATATAATTCAAAGAGACAAAAGACTCTCTTTATATTATTCAAAGGCTCTGGGTCGTGATCATATTTTCATACTCAGTGCAATAAAAGAAAACTGCTGGGGATAAAAATTCTTGAATCATACATCTAAATTGAGAAATGACCCACGAATCTGGAAGACTTAGAACAGACTGCCAGTTCCAATTCTCGATAAAGTTGGATCGCGAAATCTAATCAACTCCCAAGGGAGATCTTGAACCAGACATGACGTGACGTTGCTTTTACTGAGACCAACGGTGCATAGGGTGCTGGGTGCTGAGGAGGTGGGGATGGGGGGTCGGATGTATGAGGTATTGGGGGGGGGGGGGGGGAAGAGTCATAAGCTAAAGTGCCTCTCTTGTTCGCAAATATCAAACAGTAATTTTTTTTATCCTCTTAAACTGATAAAGGATGAGATATCCAGGCAGATTTTAAAAGCAGACAGCCATGTGCTATTAATTATCCGAAAATTGAAGCAAGCGAGAGAGAGAGAGAGAGAGAGAGAGAGAGAGAGAGAGAAATGTTAGCCTGGAAATGAAAGGCACGAACTTAGAGAATGTCTTGTTCCACACATGTAGAAATTAGCTTTATACCGATTTATATAACAACGGTTAAAATTTGGCAGAAGTCTGTCTTCAAAATCCAGAACAAATTAGATATTCCACTTTTAATGTATTTTAAGAATATTTGGTATTTAAGTTATGCGTTTGATTGAAGTTTGAAGAATAATGCCCTTCACCATAATTCCTAACGATCTGTTTCATGGTTACCATCGTTGGGGAAAGGACCAGTCTCTTTGTCCCCCCCCCCCCATAAAAAAAGAAAAATTGACATCCGAGTTCCGGTAATGGAAATACAACAGATCTGAATCGTGTTTTATTAATATAATTCTCTTTGTAAATGTAGAAATCCTTAGGAGCAATAGGTAACTTTCTGGGAGTATCTGTGATATGGGCTTTCAAGTCTCGAGTGTTGCCATATATTGAGGATCAATAAGTACTGTGTAGTAGAATGAAAATGAGTGAGTCTAGAAAGTCTCAGTTGGACTATGGATCACTCTCATTAAAGGCTTAGAGAGAGAGAGAGAGAGAGAGAGAATAAAGAGAATGTTGATAGATTTTCTAATATTGAAGGAGGCTGAGTAGCTAAAGCTAATTCCTTTCTTTCTCTCTTTATTATTATTATTATTATTGTACTTATCATAAGCATTATAATTATTATTATTATTATTATTATCATGAGCATTATTATTATTATTATTATTATTATGATTATTGTTATTATTATTGTACTTATCATAACCATTATTATTATTATTATTATTATTATTATTATTATTATCTGTATTTAGCATTATAGAGACTTTACATTTCTTTTAGGGAACTTGAACTATGCTATAGAATTGATTCAACATCAATTTGTGTGATCCCACTTCCTATGCAATTAGTAATGCTGCTAGTGAAGACAAAATGCTGCACGGGTCAAAGAATACCATCCTGTTAAACACCACATGAAGCAGGTCAAGGATTAGTGTAAGCGCAATCCACAGAACAACAGTCAACATAGGTCAAGGATCATTGTAACCACCAACTCATTTTAAGCTGTTGGCCGCTAAAAGTGCCTTTAGATTAATGAGGACGAAGGCAATGCCGTAAGAACTTCGAACTAGTTTAAACTGGAATCAATTGTCAAGGTGATCTTGGATGGGAGCATTTCAACGTAGTATCTTGAGTACATTATAGACTATATGCCCCGATGCATCCTGTTTGTGTTCTACCACAGTTAAGTACTCTCTCTCTCTCTCTCTCTCTCTCTCTCTCTCTCTCTCATGTACTGTATGTAAAACTCTTTAGCTATGGTAAGCAGCTATTCTAGGAGAAGGACACTCCAAAATCAAACCATTGTTCTCTAGTCTTGGGTAGTGCCATAGCCTCTGTACCATGGTCTTCCACTTTCTTGGGTTAGAGTTCTCTTGCTTGAGGGTACACTCGGCCACACTGTTGTATCTAGTTTCTCTTCTTCCTCTTGTTTCGTTTAAGCTTTTATAGTTTATATAGGAAATATTCATTTTAATGTTGTTACTATTCTTAAAATATTTTATTTTTCCCTAATTCATTTCCTCACTGGGCTATTTTCCCTGTTGGAGCCCCTGGGCTTATAGCATCCTGCTTTTCCAACTAGGGTTGTAGCTTGGCATTTGATAATAATAATAATAATAATAATTAATAATAATAATAATAATAATAATGATAATAATGTGTATTCTTGTATGTAGTTTTATGATAATAGATATTGATAATCAAAACTTGAGGCTATAAGGTGATCATATCTCCTGATGGATTTTGGAGACCAATATTGTTTTCCACTGTGGCAGCATCTGAGCGAAAAATAAGTCAAGCATTCAAAAAAAAAAAAAAAGTTTTTGACGTTGTTAATAGTTTATATAGGACATATCTGTTTTGACGCTGTTTACTGTGTTTAGAATGATTTATTGTTGATTTATTCTCATCATTTATTTATTTCCTTATTTCCTTTCCTCACTGGGCTGTTTTTCCCTGTTGGAGCCCTTGCTTTCATCCCGCTTTTGAGTCACAACCTTACTCTTAGGTCGTCACATTGGTGAAAAATGTCGTTACTATGTGCGATCGTGTGACACACGGTTGGTACACTCATGATGGAGAAGGCCTGAATATTAGAATTAACTGCATGCTTAGTATTACGAACATGATGGAACTGTCCAGGAAGATCTGAATGTAAAGGATGGTCAGAATTATGAAAAATCTTATGCAACGTGCATAATAAACTAGTTGAACGACGGTGCCACAGGTTAATATGTAGATCAGGAATAAGAAATTTAATGTATCGTAAGTTTCTGTCCAACAAATTAAGATGAGAATCAGCAGGTGAAGACCAGATAGGAGAACAATACTCGAAACAAGATAGAATGAAATAATCAAAACTCTTCTTCAGAATAGATTGATCACCAAAAATCTTGAAAGACTTTCTCAATAAGCCAATTATTTTGTGCAATTAAAGAAGACACAGACCTAATGTGTTGCTCAAAAATAAATTTGCAGTCGAGAATCACACCTAAAATTTTAAGTGTCATACAAAGTTAAAGAAACATTATCAGTGGTGAGATCCGGGTGTTGAGGAGCCACTGTCCTTGACCTACTTACAATCATACCTTGAGTTTTATTAGGATTCAACTTCATACCCCATAATTTGCCCCATGCACATAACTTAGCTAGATCTCTATTAAGGGATTCAGCAACCCCAGATCTACAGTCAGGTGATGGAATTGATGCATAGATAGTAGCATATAGTATGAAAGTAATGGGCCAAGAACACTACCCTCTGGAACACCAGATATCACATTCCTATACTCACTATGGTGCCATCATAAACAACTCTTTGAGATTTATTACTTAAAAATTCAATAATAATGCTAAGAAACGACCCACCCACTCCCATCTGTTTGAGGTTGAAAACAAGGGCCTCATGATTAACACGATCAAAGGCAACACTAAAATCAAGGCCAATCATGCGAACTTATTGACCACAATCAAGGGATTTCTGTACAGCATTGGAGATTTTAAGAATTAATCTCTCTCTCTCTCTCTCTCTCTCTCTCTCTCTCTCTCTCTCTTTAAAGGTAATATCAACTCTAAAATATAAGTCTCTACTCATACTATTATCTGCACAGCGAAGCGCTAAATTCATGCCGACAGGAAACAGCTGAGGTAAAAGAATTGTTATTTGATATTATGAAGATTTGAAGATTTTGGCCAAAGTGTTTTTTTTCTCGAGGGATAACGTATGACTTCGTTATCAAAGCAAATAAAAGAGAAAAGCAACGATGATTCTTTCAACGCATTTTCACAAAGCACTTATTTGATATATTAATCATTAATTTACCTCCACTTAGAGAGAAAAAAATAAGCTTCCAAAGATTGTCTAAACGATTTCGTTAGTACAGAGAGAGAGAGAGAGGAGAGAGAGAGAGAGAGAGAGAGAGAGAAGTCATTAGCATTTGCAGGCCTTGTTTACATTAAACGATTTCGTTGTTACAGAGAGAGAGAGAGAGAGAGAGAAATCATTAGCATTTGCAGGCCTTGTTTACAGATTGACCTGTGCGTACTCATTCATAAACGCACAGACCTTACGCCTTTCTCCGAACGCACAACTTGAATAATCGCAATTTATTCCAACCTACTGGCGTGGAAAGAGCCCAACCCAGTCAGTGACTCTTTGCAGACTTTCCTCTGATAAATTCTTTTTATTTTCTTCCAATACCGCAAAGGCTATAAACCCACATCCCGTACACGACTGGAATATGCTCCCCATTTGCAAGCGCACTGAAACGAGCTATCTTCGAGGGTGATTTGTATATAAGGGGCTAATCTCAGCTGGAAGCTTACGTATAAGGACACGCTCTCCATGCTCGGTATAGATGTAAGTTTCTGATATGTGCGTGCGGTGCAAATATACAACAAGGTGGTCTCCGCGTGGGGTATAACCGTATTGTGTATCTGGTGTTGTGGCTCGTATAAGAGTTTAGTTATGGCTTCTAAAACTTGATGGGTTTCTCAGCATGCCAATAGATCGGCCAGTCGCGTTCGAGATGTTAATGTGCCTTTCGTCAGACGAGTTTATTACTTGGAAGCAAAGATGAAATGAAACTTTTACGTGAGGCTGTTTGTCTGTCGGTATATCTCTGCAATCTTTTAATATTTGGTTTTGTTTATTTATTTATATTTTATGAATTGAAAAGGATCTTTTTATTTATGTATTTATTATTATTATTATTATTTATTATTATTGTTGTTGTTGTTGTTGTTGTTGTTGTTGTTGTTGTTATTATTATTATTATTATCATTATTACTGGAACTATATTTGGATAAAGATCATTATTTAATGTCAAAGTTATTTCTTCTTTTAATTATTATTATTAATAATATCTATTATTATTACTATTTATTATTGTTATTATCATTATTATAATTATTATTGTTATCATTTTTATTATTATTATTATTATTAATATTAATCTCAATCCTTCAATATTATCCTTTCGAAAAAAATAACAAACAAAATGAAAATATTGTCTTCATCCGCTTTCCTGTTATCTGAACGCCTACTCCTGCTTCCGACACAATCATATGT
>NC_090763.1:47434390-47437933 GCF_036898095.1 Palaemon carinicauda
AGTGGAGCCAGGAGGATGAACCAACGAACGTTCTTATGGTAGCAGGAAGAATGAAATCAATTAATTTGTATCATTACTTGAACGTGAACATAAAGGATGACTGTTACTGGAGCGATGGATAGTAAAAAGAAGGCAGAGTCCTCATACAACTAACTTCATTGAGGGAAATCACAGGTATTTACAGACCCCAAAGATGTCACATAAGGGTGTGATAATTGGATATGTATATTCAATGTTTTTCGTCAATAAGGTTAACATTGATATAAGAACAGACAATGTAATAACAAAATGATAATAGACATTTGTGGGCGGGCTGATAGAGTAATCGAAGTTAGAGGGAACCGGTGATAAAGGTGCGGATGAGTAAGAGCTGGCATTAACTAAGCAACGTCAATCAGGAAATAGAAATAGGTGAGGATATCTGTACTGATGAGATGCAGTGTAATGCTGACAACGATCAAATTCTACCTGTATGGGGCGACCCCACAAAACAGTGTGTCTCGTCACCTTGTGAGCAATAGCAGATTCTCTTGGTGGCTCCCAGCATTCTTGAAATGACGGATCACGCCCTTAAGAGGGAATGAGGCAATAGAGAATGACAAGCACCAGTATCTACCAAAAAGTGCATATTAGATTAATTAAGGGGGAGGCCACCACCATAGGCAATATCAGGCTTACACGTTTTTTGACCGTTGACATCCGGTAATATATTTTTTTAGCAGCAGCCACAAATCTGTAGTGGCAGTGCCACAGCTCAGGGCACGGGCATCATGCAGGGGCTGTTGAGGGATTGGTTGGGGTGAGGGTATGGAATAGTATGGGCAAGTGGCGGGGTGGTTTTGATGCTGCTCAGCCATATTACAAAGTGAGCGTCAATGTCCTACAGCATTCATCTCAGCTTCAGTTTGCATTGTATAGTTGTCCCCTTTGTCAGGAGTGGAGTTGTTGATAGAGTTCTTGATGGTGGGGAAGTGGCTGTCCATAAAGGTATCGACTTTGGTCATTAGGTCCTTCATGAGCAAGGTGTCAGCATCAGGAAGGGCAGCTTGCACCGATCACGGCAGGCATTGAACCCAGAAGGCACAAACTAGGTTCACTTCACATGAACAGTCTACAGCAGACTGAAGGCGAGCAAAACTGATTATTTCTCTGAGAGCCATCAACGCCTTTTGATTCCTCGATGGTTGTTGAGAGCTAAAATTATTGGCCACACAGGTGGCTGGCCATGGTGAGTACTGCTCCAAATGGTATGATTTGAGGGCATCATACTATCTGAAGCATCCCTTTGTTCGCAAACCTCGGTGTGGAGAAACAAGGCAAAAACACGTTTTCTGGCAAAGGGTAGGTCGGGGTCAGAGGTGAGCATTGTCAGAGGATACGGAAAACAAAGCGGTCAGCTAGGAGGTGGGCCGGGTGCTCGAGGTACTCCGTAGGTCACCTATGCG
Source organism: Palaemon carinicauda (assembly GCF_036898095.1). Taxonomy (NCBI): domain Eukaryota; kingdom Metazoa; phylum Arthropoda; class Malacostraca; order Decapoda; family Palaemonidae; genus Palaemon; species Palaemon carinicauda. Next base: position 47,435,836 of record NC_090763.1, read on the forward strand.
ACAGGAGGGATAGGGGCTTTAACGAAAGGCGAGTCGAGTACTCATACAACTAACTTTATTGAGTGACAATACAGGTATTTATAGGCCTCTAAGGGATCACATAAGGGTGATAATTGAAATTATACACTAAGCAGCTTTTGTCAAGAAGATTGACATGGGTGTAAAAATAGACTATAATAACGGAATAATAACAGAGTTGAAATTAATGTTACATTCAACGGCTTTTTTCACGTGTAGTCAGATGGCTTTTGCAGTGTAGAAAAAAAAACGTAGCTAGTGCCTGCTTCTTTATTTGTACATGCGTTGCTAGCTGCACATACATTACAAGATGATAAAATGAGCGAAGAGCTGATAGACAGAATTGGTGAAGCCTGACAGCAACATGATGTGCAGGCAATTATGAAGAGACTTGAACTGTCTAAAGAATAACTCATTCCTTAGAGAGTTCAAGTCTCAATAATTTCTTTATTCATTAACATAGGTTATTCAATAAAATATGGGAATAAATAAAGAGATTATTGAACTAACTCCCCTTTATGTTCCAATGAAAAGTTTGGGTAGTGCATGTGACGTTAAAAAACTGAAAAATTGATAGTGTAGAGATAAGTGCTAAGTGTAAAAAAAAAAAAAATGACGAAAGCGAAAAGACGAATCAAAATAATTTTGAAGTGGTTTGGTCATGTACAAGGAAAGGACGACGATAGGTTGTTAAAAACAGTGTATAATTCGGAATTGTTAGGCAGAAGCAGATGAAAAGAGTAGCTACAATGGGTTAGACATGTGTCATGAAAGAGGTGCAGGAAATGTAGGACTATAACGAGAGTGCAGATAAGAAATACAATAATGGTATAGTGCATTTAGGGATTTGTCACCGCACTAATGAAACAGCACAAGGTTTAGTCCATATTTGTCTGGCTTTAAAAAACCAAGTGCATTTTGTAGACTCAGCATTAAAAAAAAAAAATAAAATAAATTCTATTCACACTGTCATTTGAAACAGGTAAATATACCTCGACCCAGTCCTCATCCAAGCTGTACATTCAATTTACTCTTAAATATACTATGTACAATATATGTACGAGTTCCCGTGTATGTGTGTGCGGTTTGTGTCTATATGTGCATCAATCCAAAATTTATTTAACTCGGAAAACAAGCTTCTAATTTCGCTAGGGAAATACAATGTTGGTTACAATGTTGACACAAGTGAAGTACATTGTTTAATCTACGTTATTATCTCGGCCTTAGAATAAACTTGACTCTGAGACTTTAATATCTTACAAACGACCCCAGGAGGGACGACAATTTCGACCTCTTCCTCTATCGTCTATCTTCTTGAGAGAGAGAGAGAGAGAGAGAGAGAGAGAGAGAGAGAGAGAGAGAGAGAGAGAGAGAGAGAGAGAGAGAGAGAGAATCTGTGATACGTCGTGTCATCAGAGAAGGACGTGGTATTGTAAGGGAGGTCGCAGCATATTCTCTGTAGAAATGTTCAATAGTTAAGCGAATCTGTTCCAGATATTACCGCGGAAGTAAAGACCACGAGGATCAAATTCAACCTGCATTTGCTGTGAATAACGCCAGAGATGGGATAATTTTTGTTTACATTGTCGAGCATTTAAAAAACTTCCCTTAATCAAAAAAAAAAAAAAAAATCTTGTAATCTTCACTCAATTGTTGCTTCCTGGCCTTAAAAAAGATTTTCTTCCCAACAATCTTTTTCTCTATTATAAATCTAAATTTCAAATAATCACTTTTCAATTTTAATCTAAAGCTGCAGATAACCCGCCAAGGAAGTTTTATGAAAAAGAAAAAAATCCAAAGAAACGCCCCTTTTCTTTCCTCAGTAAAACTGAAACCTTATGATGCATGGTTGGGCCTAAGACAGGTTCCTTGCACCTATCCATTTGATTGGTTCACGCTGAAAGAATTTTAAGATGTATCTCAATGGAGTGTTGGGGGGGGAGGGGGAATCCCTTAGCTAGAGGTGCTATAATCGGTTCACAGCCCAACCAGAGAATCGGTTATTTTTTTCTTTTTTTTCGGACGAGAGGTTAAGCCTATTTTTTTCTGGCTAGATATATTGCAAAGCATGTAAACTGAT
>NC_090763.1:47448433-47463433 GCF_036898095.1 Palaemon carinicauda
AGTATCTTGATTATATTCTTATGAGTGGGGACACCTTAACGTGGAGAAAGGGATTGCATATCACCATGACCAGCAATGCTGTACTAGGTTGGTTTGTTGTGAGCAATGAAACAAAAGTCTCCCACCATCACCAATCTGCAGTGGCCAAAGTGGTGATGAAAACTGACCAAATGCCAGACATGAATAAAGACCTGTCTTGGGCCATTGTTCTGTAGTGGACTAGAAACGGCTGCATTGTTGTTGGTTGTTGTTGATCTAAGTCTAGATAAATAGTTGTTCTAGCTTTGAATTCTCTGGCATCTTCAAAGTAGTCTTGAAGTTTAATTCAGGTACTCAGTGCTGTATATGATTGAACTATAGTCATTTTTTTAGTAAGGCAGATTTGCACGACTCGCAAGGGAGGCCTTTTAGCGCGGGGAAAGGTTTCCTGCTATCTGATTGGTTAAAATTATCTTGTTCAACCAATCAACGATCAGGAAACTTTTCTGAGCTAAAAGGGCATTCCTGAGAGTCGGTGTAAATCTGCCTCACTAAAAAAAAATGACTATAGTAATTAGATATCATATAAACCTCGATATAGAAGGCTCATAGTCTGCCGGAGTATTGGACGCTATTATTGAAATTGAAAATGAAAAAGTTGATCATGAGTTAATATTGAACTACTTCAGTCTTTTTCTCCGTTCATCCTTGGGTAAATAAGGGATTTATTTAATTACTAATCACATCGATCTAAGTATAAAAAAGCTATTTTTTCGATATATACAACCAGTCCTAGAAGATAAAGAGAACAGTCTTTGAGGAAGATAGTTTTTTTACAGGCAAGGAATTTTGATGAAAATATCAGGATGTGTCAGAATTGGGATAACTTAAAAGTGATTAGATTTCCTGATCAGGATTTTTATTATGCAGTTAAAGCTGCTGTATTCATTATAATTACTTATTAAAATACAGGCATTAAATTAAAAGCAAAGCTGCAAATAGGTCTTACTAATAAAAAAAAGGTGGTCCGACTCATAAAAGATGACGATGTTGATTATAATGAGAGAGAGAGAGAGAGAGAGAGAGAGAGAGAGAGAGAGAGAGAGAGGTGGGTTTAAACTTCTCAGCGCACGTTTTATGCAAATGAGATTCGAACTTAAGGTGTGCCATGCATTTCTGATCTCATCATAATTCTTTTATTTTTTTTTTCTTTGAATGGGGGAAGTTATGTTGGGGAAATTAGGAGGATAATAGATGTGTTGTTGGAGAAATTTATCAAGGGTGATGGAGGTATTGTTGGGGAAATTAGAATGTCAATGGAGTTGTTATTATTATTATTATTATTATTATTATTATTATTATTATTATTGTACTTATCATAAGCATTATTATTATTATTATTATAATTATTATTATTGTACTTATCATAAGCATTATCATTATTATTATTATTATTATTATTATTATTATTATTATTATTATTATCATATCATATCATATCATTATCATTATTATTATTGTACTTATTATTATTATTATTATTATTATTAGTAGTAGTAGTAGTATTACTACAACTACTAGCCAAGCTACAACCCTGGTTGGAAGAGCAGAATGCTGTTAAGTTTCAGGATTCCAACAGGAAAAGTAGCCTAGAGAGGAAAGGAAATAAGGGGTGCACTGAATAAACTATAAGATATTTTAAGGTCAGTACCAACGTTAAAACCAGTCAGTCATATATAAACGGGACTTATTCATCAGAAAATTATACAAAACGTTTGAGCTTCTGAAGTTATTATTATGATTATTATTATTATTATTATTATTATTATTATTATTATTATTATTATTATTATTGTTATAATTATTATTATTATTATTATTATTATTAAATGCTAAGCTACAACCCTAATTGGAAAAGCAGGATGCTATAAGCCCATGGGCCCCAACAGGGAAAATAGCCCAGTAAGGAAAGGAGATAAGGAAAAATAAAATATTTTAAGAATAGTAACAATATTAAAATAAATATTTCCTATTGAAACTATAAAAACTTCAACAAAACAAGAGGAAGAGAAACTAGATAGAAAAGCGTGCCCAAGTGTCCCCTCAAGCAAGAGAACTCTAACCCAAGGCAGTGTAAGACCATGGTACATGGCACTGATTCACCGACCTAGCCTAATTAGGAAGAAATAATGATGGTGATTAAGATGGGTTATCTTCGAATTAGTATGAAGAGTGAAAAGGGTGTTGTTTGGACAGAGTAAACGGGTGATGCTGGAGTTATGGTATTAAGAAGTTAGGGCGAAGGTTAAGATTGTGTTGGAGAAGTAGGAAGGGGAATTGCTTATGTATCCCTTTCTGAGTGAGGATACCTTAACGTGGTGAAAGGGTTTGTGGTCGCCATGATCAGCAAAGCTGTACTAGCGAGGGGACACCCATATCAGGTTGGTTTGCTGTGAGCAATCAGACAAAAGTGTCCCACCATCACCAATCCGTAGTGGCCAGCGGTGGTGATGAAAACGACCTAACCCCAGACATAGATAAGGACACGTTTTTCTATAAATTTACCAAGAATAGTGACTATCATACTATTACGGGGGAACAAGGGGTTATTCTTAATTTGTTAGCTAACAACTAAGATATGTCTTGAATGGTGGAAGGCTGCAACAGCTTAATAGAGGTAACATTAAAAAAAAAATGGAATAACACTATTATCCTATCCCAGGTGGCCTGTTGGTCACGTCCTTACTTGGTGATCGCCCGACTGGGGTTTGAGTCCCACTCAAACTTGTTAGTTCCTCACCATCCTTGTGAGCTAAGGTTGGGGGGTTTGGGAGAGCCTATAGGTCTACCTGCTGAGTCATCAACACCCATTACCTGGCCTTCCTTGGTCTGATCATTTGTATATATGGTCAGTCTTTCGGGCATTGTCTTGCTTGCTAGGGCAATATCACAGTCCTTTGGGTCTACCTGCTGAGTCATCAACACCCATTACCTGGCCTTCCTTGGTCTGATCATTTGTATATATGGTCAGTCTTTCGGGCATTGTCTTGCTTGCTAGGGCAATATCACAGTCCTTTGGGTCTACCTGCTGAGTCATCAACACCCATTACCTGGCCTTCCTTGGTCTGATCATTTGTATATATGGTCAGTCTTTCGGGCATTGTCTTGCTTGCTAGGGCAATATCACAGTCCTTTGCCTCTTTCATTCATTGGCATCCTTTAAATCTTTAAAGAGTTGCATGTAGTTCTTAAAACTTCATTCTTTGTTCATTTCAAGTTTTCTCTCCCTTTCCTCCTTCTTCACTGTTTTTTTTTTTTTTTTTTTTTGAGGCAGGTCAATTTGAAATCCCTCGAGCTATTGCATAGAAGCATTAATCATACTAAAGTGTCAACACCGTATGATATGAGAATGGCTGATGGATGAATCAATACTGTTCTCGGTATTCTTTGAGCTTCTTGATCCTGATACCCGCTCCCTAACCCTCCACACTGCCCACCTTCAAAACCCCCCCCCAACCCATGATTTTCCAAAGCATTGAATCGTTGGGGAAATCTGTAATAACTCTGAAGTGAAGGAACATCTCGTTTGCATACAAATTACCTCTTTAATGCGTGAAAGGATTTGGATCCACGTTTAATTTGCTTTCTCTGATGAACGGAGACCAATACCATTTCTATTTGGTTTTCTTATTCAAATCTGGTGTGAAATTAATTCGTTAATTAACAGGAACGAAAAACATTTATAAGCTTCTCTTCCTACTGCCATGGTTTTCTCTCTCTCTCTCTCTCTCTCTCTCTCTCTCTCTCTCTCTCTCTCCCCCATGTGTGTTGCCATGCTCAAGCAAATAGGAACTGTTACTAAGATGGCAGAGCATTAGTTACGGTGACTCGGCAGTGCTCAGGGGTGATTACCTCCGCCAAGGAGGTATTGCATCGAGTCGGTTTATTCATGCGAGTGTTTGTGGACAGGATTACGTTAAAACCACTCGACAGATTTCCATGAAATGTTCACTGAATATAGACCTTAGAACATAGACAACTCCATTATATTTTGGAGCTGATCCGGATTTGCATTTTTCGGGTGAATGTGGACCGGATTACGTCAAAAGTACCCGACGGATTTTGACGATATTTTCACCAAGGTTAGATCTTAGGTAATGGACGACTCCATTAAATTTTGGAGATGATCTGGATCCGGATTCGAGATCCGGATTTGTATTTTCAGCATTTTAAAGATAACGTCAAAACTACTTGGCAGATTTTGACGACATTTTCACTACAGATAGATTTTAGGTCATGGCCTCATTAAATTTTGGAGCTGATCCGGATTTTCATTTTTCGTGTGAATGTGGACCTGATTACGTCAAAAGAATTCGACGGATTTTGACGAAATTTTCACCACAGAAGACTCCATTAAATTTTGAAGATTTAGATCCGGATTCCAGATCTGGATTTGCATTTTCAACATTTTAAAGATAACGTCAAAACTACTTGACAGATTTTGACGATATTTTTACTACAGATAGATTTTAGGTCATGACCTCATTAAATTTTGGAGATGATCTGGATCCGGATACGGATTTTAATTTATTTATATATCTTTCATTTGTCTGTGTCTGTGGACAGGATTTTCGCCATTATAAAGTTAACATTAAAAACTAATCGACGGATTTTGACGAAATTTTCTCCACATCGACGACCCCCATTAAATTTTGGAGATGAACTGGATCGGGATTTTAGATCCAGATCTGCATTGTTCGCCATTTTAAAGATAATATCAAAACTACTCGACGGATTTTGAGGAAAGTTATTATTATTATTATTATTATTATTATTATTATTATTATTATTATTGGTGTTGTTGCTGCTGCTGTTGTTATTACTTGCTAAGCTACAACCCTAGTTGGAGAAGAAAGGATTCTATAATAGATTCATTATAGATTCAACTACATTGGCCATAACTGATGGAATCATTAAAGATTCATTATTATTATTACTATGATGATGATTATTATTATTATTATTATTATTATTATTATTATTATTAGCTAAGCTACAACCCTAGTGGGGGAAAGCAGGATGCTGTAGAGAAATACATAGCTCTTCACCGTAGCTAAGCTGACGAAGCATTTGCTTGCCATACAAGTGCAAGAACGTCCATAAAGCACTGGTGAGGGGTGGGGGTGGGGGGGGGGGGGGGGGGTGTGAGGTGCATGATATAACCAACATAGTGAACAACCTCGCATTTGTTGGGTATCTTCGCTGGTAGGTCTGCTGCCACTTTGAGATATAATCCACCTGCCCCCACTTTTTTGCTTCTTCGAAAGAGAATGTAAGATATTACATACGCACTAATGTGTGTGTGTGTGTGTGTGTATATATATATATATATATATAGTATAGATATATATATATATATATATAGTATAGATATATATATATATATATATAGTATAGATATATATATATATATATAGTATAGATATATATATATATATAGTATAGATATATATATATACTCTATATATATATATATATCTATACTATATATATATATATATATATCTATACTATATATATATATATATTTATATATTTATATCTATACTGTATATATATATATATATATAAGTATGTATATAAATATATTTATATATATAAATATATATATATATATATACACACACTATTATATATATATATATACACTATATATATATATATATATACACACTATATATATATATATATATATTTATATATATATACTATATATATTTATATATATATATATATATACTGAATATACTTATTTATTTATTCCTTTATATGTAGTAATGGACCCTGTCAGCCAAATAGGCGCCATGGCTCACGTTTGCTAGCCCCGTGTATCGCCAATCCACCCTGTTGTTTGCTATAATCTAGAAATGTTATTAGAGCCTCCAACCTAATTCTTAAAGACTTGCCAGGCAACTTATGTGGTGCCATTCTTGCAAAGTGAAAGATAAGTGTTATTTGAAATTTAATATTAATAAACATATATGTTTAGTTTAGAAGAGATGGCTGGGTTTCAAATAACTATTTGGGATAATGGCTGATCAGACTTATCTTCATCTAGTCACATTCGACTAATTCCCAGATTCCTTATTCACTGTTTTGGGAATCGAACGCCAGATCTAAGAATTTAATTGCGGTTTCTAATTAAATCCCCAACCTTTATGTATCTTCCCTGAATTAAGACATATTTCAGAGAGACAAAAGGCTCTCTTTATATTCTTCAAAGGCTCCTTATTCACTGTTTTAGGAATCGAACGTTAGATCTAAGAATTTAATTGCGGTTTCTAATTAAATCCCCAACCTTTATGTATCTTCCCTGAATCAAGACATATAATTCAGAGACAAAAGATTCTTTATATTCTTCAAAGGCTCCTTATTCACTGTTTTAGGAATCGAACGCTAGATCTAAGAATTTAATTGCGGTTTCTAATTAAATCCACAACCTTTATGTATCTTCCCTGAATTTAGACATGTAATACAAAGAGACAAAACACTCTCTTTATATTCTTCAAAGGCTCCTTATTCACTGTTTTAGGAATCGAACGCTAGATCTAAGAATTTAATTGCGGTTTCTAATTAAATCCACAACCTTTATGTATCTTCCCTGAATTTAGACATGTAATACAAAGAGAGAAAACACTCTCTTTATATTCTTCAAAGGCTCCTTATTCACTGTTTTAGGAATCGAACGCTAGATCTAAGAATTTAATTGCGGTTTCTAATTAAATCCCCAACCTTTATGTGTCTTCCCTGAATTAAGACATATAATTCAAAGAGACAAAAGACTCTCTTTATATTCTTCAAAGGCTCCTTATTCACTGTTTTAGGAATCGAACGTTAGATCTAAGAATTTAATTGCGGTTTTTAATTGAATCCCCAACCTTTATGTGTCTTCCCTGAATTAAGACATATAATTCAGAGAGACAAAAGACTCTCTTTATATTATTCAAAGGCTCTGGGATGTGATCATGTTTTCATACTCAGTGCAATAAAAGAAAACTGCTGGGGAATAAAATTCTTGAATCATATATCTAAATTGAGAAATGACCCACGAAACTGGAAGACTTAGAACAGACTGCCATTTCCAATTCCCGATAAAGTTGGATCGCGAAATCTAATCAACTCCCAAGGGAGATCTTGTGCCAGACATGACGTGACATTGCTTTTACCGAGACCAACGGTGCATAGGGTGCTGGGTGCTGAGGAGGTGGGGGATGGGGGGTCGGATGTATGAGGTATCGGGGTGGGGGGGGGGGGGGGTGTCATAAGCTAAAGTGCCTCTCTGGTTCGCAAATATCAAACAGTAATTTTATTTATCCTCTTAAACTGATAAAGGATGAGATATCCCGGCAGATTTTAAAAGCAGACAGCCATGTGCTATTAATTATCCGAAAATTGATGCAAGACTGAGAGAGAGAGAGAGAGAGAGAGAGAGAGAGAGAGAGAGAGAGAGAGAGAGAGAGAGAGAGAGAGAGAGAGAGAGAGATGTTAGCCTGGAAATTAAAGGCACGAACTTAGAGAATGCCTTGTTCCACACAAGTAGTAATAATAAGGATAAGAATAGGGAAGTGGGGAATATGGGGAAAGGAAGAGTACCCCTGGATACAATCCAGTTTATAGCTCGAAGGCAGGTACTCGGGATGGGAAAGATTAAGGAAATAGGGAGAAAGAGAAGTACAGGAGAAGAATAAAAGAGAGGGGCAGACCCTTTTGCGATGTTAGGGATTTTGTTTTGTTATCACATTCACAAGTAGTAGAAATTAGCTTTATACCGATCTATATAACGACGGTTAAAGTTTGGCAGAAGCCTGTCTTCAAAATCCAGATCAAATTAGATATTCCACTTTTATTGTATTTAAGAATATTTGCTATTGAAGTTATGCGTTGGGTTGAAGTTTGAGTAGTAATGCCCTATAGCATAATTTCCAACGAAGATCTGTAAAAAAAAAAAAAAAAAAAAAAAAAAAAAAAAAAAAAAAAAAAAAAAAAAAAAAAATTGACATCAGAGTTTTGGTAAAGGCAATACAATAGTTATAGATCGTACTGTATTAATACAATTCTCTTTATAAATGTAGAAATCCTTACGAGCGATAAGTAACTTTCTGGGAGTATCTGTGATATGGGCTTTAACCCTGGATAGGTACGGTCCTCGGACACCCCTTTAAGGGTATACTCGGACGCGAACGACCCCGACGCCAAAAAAAAATTCTTGAAAAATCATTTTTTGCAGTAACCTCCTTTTTTCTTTTGCCAAAAAAAACTTCAATGAATGCTTAAAACAACTGTAAAGATAAATACTACTCATCTGCAGAAAAACTATTTATTATAAATATTTTAAAAAATTAAGTAGAAAAAAAAAAAAGACCTGACATAAAAATTCATAAAAAAAAAGTTTATACATATATACACAAATCCTTTTAGGAATTGATTCTTGAATGTTTAGGACACATCTTGATGTATTTTGGATGAAGTCAGACCCATGGAGGTGGAGATCTGAAATGAGAAAAAAAGGGTAACTTTTTTTGGCCAAAAAAAATTGTCCAAATTTCATGAATTTTTTTGGGTACCCAAATGAAATAGGAAGTGGCTAATTTTTTTAGGGGAATAAACATATGTTATCCTAAAATAGAAATATGTAAAAAAATCTTCATTATTTTGTAAATTACATTTATATCAGGGGCCATATCTAAAGGTAATTTTTTTGAGTACTTGGAAATTTCGTAAAAAAAAACATATATTTAATATATAATATGATATTTATGCAGGTAAAAATATACCAAAATATCACAAATTCTATAGGGAACCAGAATATATATAGATAGGGCAGCTTACGCTTCGGATATGTCCACAAAATGGCCGCCAACCACACTGACTCAGACTCCCTAATCTGCCACTTGAAATGTAGGAAGGGTATGTCAATTTCAAGGTGTTATTTACTAATCTAATTATTATTGGATATGCATAAAAATTGTATGGTGGGTTGCTGGATAATTGTCGATTATTTTACGACTATAAAATTAAAGTTCTGACCCAAAAAAATTTTTTTGAAGGGAAATAAAATCGAAAAAAAAAAATGTAAAACATTATTTTAGCTAAAAAAATTTGATGATATTCAATCAAAAAAAAAGTAAACAAAATTTTCCGACAAATAAACATCTAGAGGAATCATTACTCAGTGATAGTTCCTTAGTACGTAGTAATTTTGAAAGAATTGGGAAAAAACGAAAAAATGGCAATCACCGGAAAATCGAACACATACCTATATATACGCCATATCTGGCTAAAAAAAAGATAGGCATGGGTAGCCAGATCATCTAGAAACACTTTCCAACACTATAAAAATATAAGTTTTGCAACACTACTTGCCAATTCCTTACGGTAACATGACTAAGCAAAAAAATGCAAAACAAATAAAAAGGGGCACTCGTGGAAAAATGGCCATTCTAATATACGGCATTTCAGAAAAAAAAAATTTCAGCCACGTGCTAGGCAAACCATCAAGGCATATTTTCCGACAAATAAACATATAAATGAAATATTACTCTGTGATAGTTCCTTAGTACGTAGTAATTTTGAAAGAAATGGGAAAAAACGAAAAAATGGCAATCACAGGAAAATCGAACACATACTTATATATACGCCATATCTGGCTAAAAAAAAATAGGCATGGGTAGCCAGATCATCTAGAAACACTTTCCAACACTATAAAAATATAAGTTTTGCGACACTACTTGCCAATTCCTTACGGTAACATGACTAAGCAAAAAAATGCAAAACAAATAAAAAGGGGCACTCGCGGAAAAATGCCCAACATTCTAATATACGGCATCTCAGATAAAAAAAAAAGACATGCACGTGTTAGCCCAACCATCAAGGCACACTTTCTAACACATAAACATGAAAAAAAAATCAATAATATACGGCAATTCCTTACTACGTAGTAAATTTTTACAAATATTGAAAAAAAAAACAGAAATTGGCAACCGCAGTTAAATACCCAATATACCAATAACTACGTCGTATCTGACAAAAACAAAATCACGCATGGGTAGCCAGATCATCTAGACACACTTTCCAACATTAAAAAAGCAAAAGTTTTACGACACTATTTCGCAATATCTTACGGAAAAATGACTTGGCAAAAAAATTTAAAAAAATTAAAAAGGGACACTCGCGGTAAAATGCCCGACATTCTAATATACGACATCTCAGATAAAAAAAAAGACATGCACGTGTTAGCCCAACCATCAAGGCACACTTTCTAACACATAAACATGAAAAAAAAAATGAATAATATACGGCAATTCCTTACTACGTAGTAATTTTTACAAATATTGAAAAAAAAACAGAAATTGGTAACCGCAGTTAAATACCCAATATACCAATAACTACGTCGTATCTGACAAAAACAAAGTCATGCATGGGTAGCCAGATCATCTAGACACACTTTCCAACACTAAACAAGCAAAAGTTTTACGACACTATTTGGCAATATCTTACGGAAAAATGACTTGGCAAAAAAATGAAAAAAAATGAAAAAGGGGCACTCGCGGTAAAATGGTCCTCGTGGTGATGAACGACATTTTAACTAAAAAAAAAAACATGCACATGGTAGCCAAACAATCCACCAAGACTTTCCACAACTGATAACCTATACAAGTTGCACCATTCTACGACAATTTCATAATACGTAATAACTTTGATAATTATGCAAACTACCTCAGAAGGGTAAACTCGGACGCGAACGACCCCGACGCGTCTCAGAAATCGGGGAAGGAGTACAGCTACAGCAATGCACATCTGGACACTACTAGAGCGTGTAGGGGAGACACCTCCTGCAGGTCGATCACCCACAAATTCAGTCACAGGGGTGAGTCACGTGAGAAAAACCTGTTTTTTTTTGACGCTCGGGGTCGCAAACGACCCACCGTACCTATCCAGGGTTAAAGTCTCGAGTGTTGCCATATAGTCGGGATCAATAAGTACTGTGTAGTAGAATGAAAATGGGTAAATCTAGAAAGTCTGAGTTAGGCTATGGATCAGTCTCGTACTTAAAGATTAAGAGAGAGAGAGAGAGAGAGAGAGAGAGAGAGAGAGAGAGAGAGAGAGAGAATGTTGATATATTTTCTAATATTGAAGGAGGCTGAGTAGCTAAAGCTAATTCCTTTCTTTCTCTCTTTATTATTATTATTATTATCATTATTATCATCATTATTATTATTATTATCATTTTTATTATGATTAATATTATGATTGATATTATTATGATTATGATTATTATTATTATTATTGTTATTATTATTATAATTTTTATTATGATTAATATTATGATTGATATTATTATTATGATTATTATTATTATTATTATTATTATTATTATTATTATTATTTTTATTATTATTATTTAGCCTTATAGAGACTTTACATTTCTTTTAGGGAACTTGAACTATACTATAGAATTGATTCAACAACAAATTGTGTCATCCCACTTCCTAAGCAATTAGTAATGCTGCTAGTGAAGACAAAATGCTGCACGGGTCAAAGAATACCATCCTGTTAAACACCACATGAAGCAGGTCAAGGATTAGTGTAAGCGCAATCCACAGAACAACAGTCAACATAGGTCAAGGATCATTGTAAGCGCCATCACCACCAACTCATTTTAAGCTGTTGGCCGCTAAAAGTGCCTCCAGATAAATGAGGACGAAGGCAATGCCGTAAGAACTTCGAACTAGTTTAAACTGGAATCAATTGTCAAGGTGATCTTGGATGGGAACATTTCAACATAGTATCTTGAGTACATTGTAGACAATATGCCCCTGTGCATCCTGTTTGCTTTCTACCACAGTTAAGTACTCTCTCTCTCTCTCTCTCTCTCTCTCTCTCTCTCTCTCTCTCTCTCTCTCTCTCTCTCTCTCTCTCTCTCATATTCATATACTGTATGTGTATTCTTGTATGTAGTTTTATGGTAATAGATATTGATAATCAAAACTTGAGTTTATAAGGTGATCATATCTCCTGATGGATTTTGGAGACCAATATTGTTTTCCACTGTGGCAGCATCTGAGCGAAAAATAAGTCAAGCATTCAAAAAAAAAAAAAAGTATTTTTCGTTGTTAATAGTTTATATAGGACATATCTGTTTTGACGCTGTTTATTATTTTTAGAATGATTTATTGTTAATTTATTCTCATCATTTATTTATTTCCTTATTTCCTTTCCTCACTGGGCTGATTTTCCCTGTTGGAGCCCTTGCTTTCATCCCGCTTTTGAGTCACAACCTTACTCTTAGGTCGTCACATTGGTGAAAGATGTCGTTACTATGTACGATCGTGTGACACACGGTTGGTACACTCATGATGGAGAAGGCCTGAATATTAGAATTAACTGCATGCTTAGTATTACGAACATGATGGAACTGTCCAGGAAGATCTGAATGTAAAGGATGGTCAGAATTATGAAAAATCTTATGCAACGTGCATAATAAACTAGTTGAACGACGGTGCCACAGGTTAATATCTAGATCAGGAATAAGAAATTTAATGTATCGTAAGTTTCTGTCCAACAAATTAAGATGAGAATCAGCAGGTGAAGACCAGATAGGAGAACAATACTCGAAACAAAATAGAATGAAATAATTAAAACCCTTCTTCAGAATAGATTGATCACCAAAAATCTTGAAAGACTTTCTCAATAAGCCAATTATTTTGTGCAATTAAAGAAGACACAGACCTAATGTGTTGCTCAAAAATAAATTTGCAGTCGAGAATCACACTTAAAATTTTAAGTGTCATACAAAGTTAAAGAAACATTATCAGTGGTGAGATCCGTGTGTTGAGGAGCCACTGTCCTTGACCTTCTTACAATCATACCTTGAGTTTTATTAGGATTCAACTTCATACCCCATAATTTGCACCATGCACATATCTTAGCTAGATCTCTATTAAGGGATTCAGCAACCCCAGATCTACAGTCAGGTGATGGAATTGATGCATAGATAGTAGCATATAGTATGAAAGTAATGGGCCAAGAACACTACCCTCTGGAACACCAGATATCACATTTCTATACTCACTATGGTGCCATCATAAACAACTCTTTGAGATTTATTACTTAAAAATTCAATAATAATGCTAAGAAACGACCCACCCACCCCCAACTGTTTGAGGTTGAAAACAAAGGCCTCATGATTAACACGATCAAAGGCAACACTAAAATCAAGGCCAATCATGCGAACTTATTGACCACAATCAAGGGATTTCTGTACAGCATTGGAGATTTTAAGAATTAATCTCTCTCTCTCTCTCTCTCTCTCTCTCTCTCTCTCTCTCTCTCTCTCTCTCTCTCTCTCTCTCTCTCAAGGTAATATCAACTCTAAAATATAAGTCTCTACTCATACTATTAACTGCACAGCGAAGCGCTAAATTCATGCCGACAGGAAACAGCTGAGAAGATTTGAAGATTTTGGCCAAAGTTTTTTTTTTTTCTCGAGGGATAACGTATGACTTCGTTATCAAAGCAAATAAAAGAGAAAAACAACGATGATTCTTTCAACGCATTTTCACAAAGCACTTATTTGATATATTAATCATTAATTTACATCCACTTAGAGAGAAAAAAATAAGCTTCCATAGATTGTCTAAACGATTTCGTTAGTACAGAGAGAGAGAGAGAGAGAGAGAGAGAGAGAGAGAGAGAGAGAGAGAGAGAGAGAGAGAGAGAAATCATTGGCATTTGCAGGCCTTGTTTACAGATTGACCTGTGGGTACTCATTCATAAACGCACAGACCTTACGCCTTTCTCCGAACGCACAACTTGAATAATGGCGATTTATTCCAACCTACTGGCGTGGAAAGAGCCCAACCCAGTCTGTGCCACGGTTGCCAGGTTTTCTAAATGATAAAAGGCCAACCTCTAATCAACTACAGCTTTAAAAGGCCAATCCATTAGTAGAAAAAAGGCCTTCTTCATATAAATAAAGCCCAACCTTTTTCAAAAAGGCCAAATTTGAAATTTATGATCTAAAAAGGGACAAATTTGAAGTTTTTGGCTTGAAAAAAGGCCAACCTGGCAACCCTGGTCTGTGCAGACTTTCTTCTGATAAATTCTTTTATTTTCTTCCAATACCGCAAAGGCTATAAACCCACATCCCGTACACGACTGGAATATGCTCCCCATTTGCAAGCGCACTGAAACGGGCTATCTTCGAGGGTGATTTGTATATAAGGGGCTAATCCCAGCTGGAAGCTTACGTATAAGGACATGCTCTCCATGCTCGGTATAGATGTAAGTTTCTGATATGTGTCTGGTGCAAATATACGACAAGGTGGTCTCCGCGTGGGGTATAACCCATATTGTGTATCTGGTGTTGTGGCTCGTATAAGAGTTTAGTTATGGCTTCTAAAACTTGATGGGTTTCTCAGCATGCCAATAGATCGGCCAGTCGCGTTCGAGATGTTAATGTGCCTTTCGTCAGACGATTTTATTAGTGGAAGCGAAGATGAAATGAAACTTTTACGTGAAGCTGTTTAGTCTGTCGGTATATCTCTGCAATCTTTTCATATTTGTTGTTGTTTATTTATTTATATTTGATGAATTGAAAAGGATCTTTTTATTTATGTATTTATTATTATTATTGTTGTTGTTGTTGTTATTATTATTATTGTTGTTGTTGTTGTTGTTGTTGTTGTTGTTTGTTATTATTATTATTATTATTATTATTACTACTACTACTGGAACTATATTTGGATAAAGATCATTATTTAACGTCAAAGTTATTTCTTCTATTAATTATTATTTTTATTATCATTATTATTATTATTATTATTATTATTATTATTATTATTATTATTATTATAAATATTGTTAATATTATTATTATTATTATTGTTATTATTATTATTATTATTAACAATAATAATCTCAATCCTTCACTATTATCCTTTTGAAAAGATAACAAACAAA
>NC_090763.1:47468433-47478226 GCF_036898095.1 Palaemon carinicauda
AACTCTTTCTGATGGGTACCAACCCCTTCCAACACTTTCTGATGGGTACCAACCCTTTCCAACACTTTCTGATGGGTATCAAACCCTTTCCAACTCTTTCTGATGGGTACCAACCCCTTCCAACACTTTTTGATGGGTACCAACCCTTTCCAACAGTTTCTGATGGGTACCAAACCCTTTCCAACTCTTTCTGATGGGTACCAACCCTTTCCAACACTTTCTGATGGGTACCAACCCCTTCCAACTCTTTCTGATGTGTACCAACCCCTTACAACACTTTCTGATGGGTACCAACCCTTTCCAACACTTTCTGATGGGTACCAAACCCTTTCCAACTCTTTCTGATGGGTACCAACCCTTTCCAACTTTCTGATGGGTACCAACCACTTCCAACTCTTTCTTATGGGTACCAAACCTTTTCCAACTCTTTCTGATGGGTACCAACCCCTTACAACACTTTCTGATGGGTACCAACCCCTTCCAACACTTTCTGATGGGTACCAACCCTTTCCAACACTTTCTGATGGGTACCAAACCCTTTCCAACTCTTTCTGATGGGTACCAACCCTTTCCAACTTTCTGATGGGTACCAACCACTTCCAACTCTTTCTTATGGGTACCAAACCTTTTCCAACTCTTTCTGATGGGTACCAACCCCTTACAACACTTTCTGATGGGTACCAACCCCTTCCAACACTTTCTGATGGGTACCAACCCTTTCCAACACTTTCTGATGGGTACCAAACCCTTTCCAACTCTTTCTGATGGGTACCAACCCTTTCCAACTTTCTGATGGGTACCAACCACTTCCAACTCTTTCTTATGGGTACCAAACCTTTTCCAACTCTTTCTGATGGGTACCAACCCCTTACAACACTTTCTGATGGGTACCAACCCCTTCCAACACTTTCTGATGGGTACCAACCCTTTCCAACACTTTCTGATGGGTACCAAACCCTTTCCAACTCTTTCTGATGGGTACCAACCCTTTCCAACTTTCTGATGGGTACCAACCACTTCCAACTCTTTCTTATGGGTACCAAACCTTTTCCAACTCTTTCTGATGGGTACCAACCCCTTACAACACTTTCTGATGGGTACCAACCCCTTACAACACTTTCTGATGGGTACCAAACCCTTTCCAACACTTTCTGATGGGTACCAAACCCTTTCCAACTCTTTCTGATGGGTACCAAACCCTTTCCAACTCTTTCTGATGGGTACCAACCCCTTCCAACTCTTTCTGATGGGTACCAAACCCTTTCCAACTCTTTCTGATGGGTACCAACCCCTTCCAACTCTTTCTTATGGGTACCAAACCTTTTCCAACTCTTTCTGATGGGTACCAACCCCTTACAACACTTTCTGATGGGTACCAACCCCTTACAACACTTTCTGATGGGTACCAAACCCTTTCCAACACTTTCTGATGGGTACCAAACCCTTTCCAACTCTTTCTGATGGGTACCAACCCTTTCCAACACTTTCTGATGGGTACCAACCCCTTCCAACTCTTTCTGATGGGTACCAAACTCTTTCCAACTCTTTTTGATGGGTACCAACCCCTTACAACTCTTTCTGATGGGTACCAAACCCTTTCCAACTCTTTCTGATGGGTACCAACCCTTTCCAACACTTTCTGATGGGTACCAAACCCTTTCCAACTCTTTCTGATGGGTACCAACCCCTTCCAACACTTTCTGATGGGTACCAACCCTTTCCAACACTTTCTGATGGGTATCAAACCCTTTCCAACTCTTTCTGATGGGTACCAACCCCTTCCAACACTTTCTGATGGGTACCAACCCTTTCCAACACTTTCTGATGGGTATCAAACCCTTTCCAACTCTTTCTGATGGGTACCAAACCCTTTCCAACTCTTTCTGATGGGTACCAAACCCTTTCCAACACTTTCTGATGGGTATCAAACCCTTTCCAACTCTTTCTGATGGGTACCAACCCCTTCCAACACTTTCTGATGGGTACCAACCCTTTCCAACACTTTCTGATGGGTATCAAACCCTTTCCAACTCTTTCTGATGGGTACCAAACCCTTTCCAACTCTTTCTGATGGGTACCAACCCTTTCCAACACTTTCTGATGGGTACCAAACCCTTTCCAACTCTTTCTGATGGGTACCAACCCCTTCCAACACTTTCTGATGGGTACCAACCCTTTCCAACACTTTCTGATGGGTATCAAACCCTTTCCAACTCTTTCTGATGGGTACCAACCCCTTCCAACACTTTCTGATGGGTACCAACCCTTTCCAACAGTTTCTGATGGGTACCAAACCCTTTCCAACTCTTTCTGATGGGTACCAACCCTTTCCAACACTTTCTGATGGGTACCAACCCCTTCCAACTCTTTCTGATGTGTACCAACCCCTTACAACACTTTCTGATGGGTACCAACCCTTTCCAACACTTTCTGATGGGTACCAAACCCTTTCCAACTCTTTCTGATGGGTACCAACCCCTTCCAACACTTTCTGATGGGTACCAACCCTTTCCAACACTTTCTGGTGGGTACCAAACCCTTTCCAACTCTTTCTGATGGGTACCAACCCTTTCCAACACTTTCTGATGGGTACCAAACCCTTTCGAACTCTTTCTGATGGGTACCAACCCCTTCCAACACTTTCTGATGGGTACCAACCCTTTCCAACACTTTCTGATGGGTACCAAACCCTTTCCAACTCTTTCTGATGGGTACCAACCCCTTCCAACACTTTCTGATGGGTACCAAACCCTTTCCAACTCTTTCTGATGGGTACCAACCCTTTCCAACACTTTCTGATGGGTACCAACCCCTTCCAACTCTTTCTGATGGGTACCAACCCTTTCCAACACTTTCTGATGGGTACCAACCCCTTCCAACACTTTCTGATGGGTACCAAACCCTTTCCAACTCTTTCTGATGGGTACCAAACCCCTTCCAGCCCTTTCTGATGGGTACCAAACCCCTACCCAAAGAGGATACGGTCTAATCGTTGAAGGAGGATACCATCCAAAAGCCCCCAAAGAAGATACTATTTCCATTCGTGTGTAAGTAGACGCGCCCTCTTCCTTAAAGCATATCCTATTCCAGAAGGAGGAAGCTTTTTCCATTTCTTCAAAGTGGGTGAAACAATATTCCAGGAATAGGACACCACTCTCATTAATGAAGAATGTAAACAACTCATTTTTGTTGGGAAGAAGGGTCCTTTCATTCTTGAAGGTGCGCTGCAGAAAGCTGGTTAATGTGAAATTATTATTATTACCTCCGCCTACGAAGTTGGAAGGAGGTTATGTTTTCGCCCTTATGTATGCTTCTATGTCTATGTGTGTTTGTTTGTGAACATCTTCCTGGGCATAATTCTTCTTCGCTCAAGGGGTTAACTACTGCACTGTATTTGTTCTGTGGCTACTTTCCTCTTAGTAAGGGTAGAAGAGACTCTTTAGCTATGGTAAGCAGCTCTTCTAGGAGAAGGACACTCCAAAATCAAACCATTGTTCTCTAGTCTTGGGTAGTGCCATAGCCTCTGTACCATGGTCTTTCTTGGGTAGTGCCATAGCCTCTGTACCATGGTCTTCCACTGTCTTGGGTTAGAGTTCTCTTGCTTGAGGGTACAATCAGGCACACTATTCTATTTAATTTCTCTTCCTCTAGTTTTGTTAAAGTTTTCATAGTTTATATAGGAAATATTTATTTTAATGTTACTCTTCTTAAAATATTTTATTTTTCCTTCTTTCCTTTCCTTACTGGGCTATTTTCCCTGTTGGGGCCCCTGGGCTTATAGCATTTTGCTTTTCCAGCTAGGGTTGTAGCTTAGCAAATAATAATAATAATAATAATAGAATAATGAAACTTGCAGGGATTAGCTGTTATGTAATACGCTGGAAATGATTATATTTTTGAAGGTCAAGTTCAAAGGTCAAGTCACGGAATGCCCAATTCACGTATCAGCCATAGGTTTAGCCGTCTTTGTCACAGAGACTTCAAACTTGGTTCATATTTAAGTGTATGAAATATGCGCCAATTAATACATGCTGAGGTCAAAGGTCAAGGTGAAGGTCGAGCAAAAGGTCGAGAAGTAAACTACCGTGGTGCGCTCTACTGAGTGCCCCTCTAGTTATTATTATTATTATTATTATTATTATTATTATTATTATTATTATTATTATTCCCAACAGCGAAATACTTGAAGTTTTCATACCTTAATGTTACAAATATAGATTATATAGCTATGCACTGCTTCTTTTGCAATCTCTAGGGACCCATTCTGTTCTTCTTAATGTCCATCTATTGTATGTCATTCTTATTGTATATTATTCTCATTATATGTCCTGCTCATGTCCATTTCTTCTTACATGTTGTTAAACTATCATAACTTTATATTATCACTGACATTTACCTAACGTATTGTTAGTATATAGTATACAATATTTTTCTATTTCTGTAAACTTGGAAGAAAATCTCTCTCTCTCTCTCTCTCTCTCTCTCTCTCTCTCTCTCTCTCTCTCTCTCTCTCTCTCTCTCTCATTTATACCTAACTTGTTGTTAGTGTACCTTATAATATATTGTCCGTAAACTTGAAAGAAAATTCTCTCTCTCTCTCTCTCTCTCTCTCTCTCTCTCTCTCTCTCTCTCTCTCTCTCTCTCTCTCTCTCTCTCTCATAATAATTCTAACTTATAACTAGCTTGTTAGTGTACCGTATAATATATTGTCCTTAAACTTGAACGAAAATCTCTCTCTCTCTCTCTCTCTCTCTCTCTCTCTCTCTCTCTCTCTCTCTCTCTCTCTCTCTCTCAGACTATATGATATTATCACCTATATCATATATCCTGATAACTATCACTTTTGAAATAAAGATCGCCACGACTTCAGGTTCGTCTTTAGTAGGTTGGCTTGAGTCGTCAGAGCAGACCAATATCCTGACTGAATTATAATTGTCTAATCAAGATACCTCTCGCCCAGATGATTTGCCTGCAGGCAATCTGATAATCCTAATTGGTTCGTTAATCCTTCGTTAATCCTTTCACCTTCTGGCAGGCATATCATCATGTATTGAGATCTGATTAATAAAAGTTTTATCGGTATTATCCCTTAGAACTGATAGATGAGTCTAGGACAATTACTCCCTAAGGACAATTAAAGGTATCCTGATTGGGTCGTTAATCCTTTCACCCTCTGGCAGGCATGATATCATCATGTATTGAGATCTGATTAATAAAGGTTTTATCGGTATTATCCCTTAGGATAGATGAATCTAGGACAATTACTCCCTAAGGACAATTAAAGGTATCCTGATTGGGTCGTTAATCCTTCGTTAATCCTTTCACCCTCTGGCAGGCATGATATCATCATGTATTGAGATCTGATTAATAAAAGTTTTATCGGTATTATCCCTAAGAACTTATGGATGAATCTAGGACAATTACTCCCTAAGGACAATTAAAGGTATCCTGATTGGGTCGTTAATCCTTCGTTAATCCTTTCACCCTCTGGCAGGCATGATATCATCATGTATTGAGAACTGATTAATAAAGGTTTTATCGGTTTTATCCCTTAGGATAGATGAATCTAGGACAATTACTCCCTAAGGACAATTAAAGGTATCCTAATTGGGTCGTTAATCCTTCGTTAATCCTTTCACCCTCTGGCAGGCATGATATCATCATGTATTGAGATCTGATTAATAAAGGTTTTATCGGTATTATCCCTAAGAACTTATAGATGAATCTAGGACAATTACTCCCTAAGGACAATTAAAGGTATCCTAATTGGGTCGTTAATCCTTCGTTAATCCTTTCACCCTCTGGCAGGCATGATATCATCATGTATTGAGATCTGATTAATAAAAGTTTTATCGGTATTATCCCTAAGAACTTATAGATGAATCTAGGACAATTACTCCCTAAGGACAATTAAAGGTATCCTGATTGGGTCGTTAATCCTTCGTTAATCCTTTCACCCTCTGGCAGGCATGATATCATCATGTATTGAGAACTGATTAATAAAGGTTTTATCGGTTTTATCCCTTAGGATAGATGAATCTAGGACAATTAACCCCTAAGGACAATTAAAGGTTAAAGGTTGTTACGAAGAGAAAAAAGTTTTCTACAAATAAATTATTATAAGATATTAACCCCTAAGGACAATTAAAGGTTAAAGGTTGTTACGAAGAGAAAAAAGTTTTCTACAAATAAACTATAAAATTTTAAGGTAATAAATCAGAATATAGCTCGTGTACAAACATTATTATAGCCTCAAGCGGCCTGTTTGCCTCGTTCTAAAATAAATCTATTAGCTAAAGGAAAATTTTAAAACTATTCAAAATTTCATTTTGATAAAAGTATTCAATAAAAAAATATAATAAAAAAGTTTTATATTTGTATAAAATTGAAAATTGGATGCAATTCTACTTAAGTATACTAAAAACATCTTGATTTTCATAATCGATTACAATTAATATAACTCGATCTGAAACGTTCAATTTTTTTTCCCCTAGAAGACTCTTTGTTAAAGCTGGTTGTACACTGAGCCAACTTTATTTGTTGTAAAGATTGTTCTTGTTCAATAAACGTTAGACATTCCCAAATGTCAGAATGACAGAAACAAGCATTTGATAAACTGATCCAGTGTTTTGCAGGTTCGTTTATTTCTACGCTCCTCTCACGCATAGGACACAACACGGTTGGCTAAATCCTTCATACATTGGGAGGTATTCATAAAAATGAAGGATATCCTTTTAAGCATAAGGTAATCATTATGAATATGGAAAGAAAGATTTGCTTATACTTCTACCTTTTGCTTCAGAGAATTACCTTGTACTTCTACCTTATTATGAATATGGAAAGAAAGATTTGCTTATACTTCTACCTTTTGCTTCAGAGAATTACCTTGTACTTCTACCTTTTACTTGCGAGGATATCCTCCAAGCAGAAGTAAAAGGTTGACTTGTGTTTCGGAAGCGCTTAGTTACATGTTGGAACTTGTAAGATTTCATTTGTGCTGTCAATATAAGAAAGAGTTTAGTATTTATGATACGTATTTAATGCCCCGTTTTTA
Source organism: Palaemon carinicauda (assembly GCF_036898095.1). Classification (NCBI taxonomy): domain Eukaryota; kingdom Metazoa; phylum Arthropoda; class Malacostraca; order Decapoda; family Palaemonidae; genus Palaemon; species Palaemon carinicauda. Next base: position 47,475,488 of record NC_090763.1, read on the forward strand.
CTTGTATTTAATTAAGTTTACGCATCAGAAAGAACACAGACGCCACCGCGCCTTCCCCAAAGCCTCGCTGGCAACATCTATCCCCTGCCCCTAGCATTAGAAGTTCTTTGACCTCTTTTTAGCTCCCACACCCCTTGCAGTAGAAGTTCTTTGACCTCTTTTTAGCTCCTCCACCCCTTGCATTAGAAGTTCTTTGACCTCTTTTTAGCTCCCCTACCCCTTGCATTAGAAGTTCTTTGACCTCTTTTTAGCTCCCCCACCCCTTGCATTAGAAGTTCTTTGACCTCTTTTTAGCTCCCCCACCCCTTGACCTCTTTTTAGCTCCCCCACCCCTTGCATTAGAAGTTCTTTAACCTCTTTTTAGCTCCCCCACCCCTTGCATTAGAAGTTCTTTGACCTCTTTTTAGCTCGCCTACCCCTTTCATTAGAAGTTCTTTGAACTCTTTTTAGCTCCCAAACCCCTTGCATTAGTAGTCCTTTGACCTCTTTTTAGCTCCCCCACCCCTTGCATTAGAAGTTCTTTGACCTCTTTTTAGCTCCCCCACCCCTTGCATTAGAAGTTCTTTGACCTCTTTTTAGCTCCCACCCCCCTTGCATTAGAAGTTCTTTGACCTCTTTTTAGCTCCCCCACCCCTTGCATTAGAAGTTCTTTTACCTCTTTTTAGCTCCCACACCCCTTGCATTAGAAGTTCTTTGACCTCTTTTTAGCTCCCACACCCCTTGCATTAGAAGGTCTTTGACCTCTTTTTAGCTCCCCCACCCCTTGCATTAGAAGTTCTTTGACCTCTTTTTAGCTCCCCCACCCCTTGCATTAGAAGTTCTTTGACCTCTTTTTAGCACCCCCACCCCTTGCATTAGAAGTTGATTGACCTCTTTTTAGCTCCCCCACCCCTTGCATTAGAAGTTCTTTGACCTCTTTTTAGCTCGCCTACCCCTTTCATTAGAAGTTCTTTGGCCTCTTTTTAGCTCCCACACCCCTTGCATTAGAAGTTCTTTGACCTCTTTTTAGCACCCCCATTCCTTGCATTAGAAGTTCTTTGACCTCTTTTTAGCACCCCCACCCCTTGCATTAGAAGTTCTTTGACCTCTTTTTAGCTCCCCCACCCCTTGCATTAGAAGTTCTTTGACCTCTTTTTAGCTCCCCCACCCCTTGCATTAGAAGTTTTTTTACCTCTTTTTAGCTCCCCCACCCCTTGCATTAGAAGTTCTTTGACCTCTTTTTAGCTCCCCCACCCCTTGCATTAGAAGTTCTTTGACCTCTTTTTAGCTCCCCCACCCCTTGCATTAGAAGTTCTTTGACCTCTTTTTAGCTCCCACACCCCTTGCATTAGAAGTTCTTTGACCTCTTTTTAGCTCCCCCACCCCTTGCATAGAAGTTCTTTGACCTCTTTTTAGCTCCCCCACCCCTTGCATTAGAAGTTCTTTGACCTCTTTTTAGCTCCCACACCCCTTGCATTAGAAGTTCTTTGACCTCTTTTTAGCTCCCACACCCCTTGCATTAGAAGTTCTTTGACCTCTTTTTAGCTCCCCCACCCCTTGCATTAGAAGTTCTTTGACCTCTTTTTAGCTCCCACACCCCTTGCATTAGAAGTTCTTTGACCTCTTTTTAGCTCTCACACCTCTAGCATTAGAAGTTCTTTGACCTCTTTTTAGCTCCCACACCTCTAGCATTAGAAGTTCTTTGACTTCTTTTTAGCTCCCACACCTCTAGCATTAGAAGTTATTTGACCTCTTTTTAGCTCCCACACCTCTAGCATTAGAAGTTCTTTGACCTCTTTTTAGCTCCCACACCTCAATCATTAGCAGTCCTTTGACCTCTTTTTAGCTCCCACAACTCTAGCATTAGAAGTTCTTTGACCTCTTTTTAGTTCCCACACCTCTAGCATTAGAAGTTCTTTGACCTCTTTTTAGCTCCCACACCTCTAGCATTAGAAGTTGTTTGACCTCTTTTTAGCTCCCACACCTCTAGCATTAGAAGTTGTTTGACCTCTTTTTAGCTCCCACACCTCTAGCATTAGAAGTTCTTTGACCTCTGTTTAGCTCCCACACCTCTAGCATTAGAAGTTCTTTGACTTCTTTTTAGCTCCCACACCTCTAGCATTAGAAGTTCTTTGACCTCTTTTCAGCTCCCTTACCTCAAGCATTAGAAGTTCTTTGACCTCCCTCTTTAGCTCCCACCCTTTAGCATTAGAAGTTCTTTGACATATATTTCTAGGGTCATACTTTTAGCATTAGAGGGTCTTCGATCTATATTTTGAGGTGCCTTACTTCTAGCATTAGAGGCTCTCTATTTTTAGGTGTCTTACCTCTGGCATTAGAGGCTCCTCTTCGCTGTTCTCTCCTGTCTTCTAGTTTTCAAGATCTTCTTTCATTAGATTATCTGTTTCTTTCGAGATTTCATTGTCTCTCTTCCTTAGTTCGTCAGTGTCCTTGTAGATTTCAAAAGAGATTTCATTGCCGCGAGTTCTCACTTCGTCAGATTCCTCAGGGAAATCGAAGGCATTTATTCTTTACCTATCTGGGCAATGAGTAAAGAGATGAATACTATCGATTTCTCCGCATACACTATCATGCCAAAGTAAATGACGAGCAACATGATATATTTACCAATGTCGTCTGGATATGTCCTTACTTCAATGGCGAATTTTGGGACAATCCTGTTGAAGAACTACACGTCACTCACCGTTCAGTTGAACCATTCTGCCTCCTTCCTCATTCCCCGCAATCCGTTTTTGCACC
>NC_090763.1:47483726-47491226 GCF_036898095.1 Palaemon carinicauda
TATACATGTATATATATATATGTATATATATATATATATATATATGTATATATATATATATATATATATATGTATATATATATACAGTATATATATATGATCAGTCTTTAGGTCATTGTCCTGCTAGCTAAGGCAATGTCACTGTCCCTTTCTCTGCCATTCATGCGTGGCCTTTAAACTTTTAAACCATGGTTTAATAACAATTATAACAGTTGCAACAGGAGCTCGGGTGTCTGCGACAACTGTGGTCAAGAAGTACTTACGAGAGATGTTTAGATTTTGAATATTATTTTTACAAGTCCTCATTTCTTCCATCTATAGATACACCCTTAATAAAAGTTTCTTTTTCCTTAAAAAAGGTAAATTAATGGAGTGCAGGGGGGGGGGTGAAGTTGTTATTCTCTCTCCTCACTTGTAGGTCCTGGAACCGGTTGCTATGGCAACAGCCAGGAAAAAAGGATAGAATGGGTTTTGTTTTTGATCTTCTGGTCTTTGATGCTGTTCAGGCGGGATCAGATTGATCCCTTCGTATTTTATTATGAGTATTGTTTTCATATTTTCCTTGTGAAAGGTAGCGTCGTTATGTTTTTTCCTACTGGATAATATCTCAAAGTTCAGTTTTGAGCTATGTCTGTATGGTTTACTTTATATATCATCATCTATGCAATCTTTGGAGACCCATTCTATTTTTCTTGATGTCCACCTGTTATCTGTCATTCTAAATGTCCTGCCGATATCCCTTTCTTTTTCTTACATGATATTAGAATATCTTCTTTAGGTTGCCCCGTATCCATGTAGCTCGAATATCCACCTATTATCTGTCATTCTCAAATGCCCTGCCGATATCTCTTTCTTTTTCTTACATGATGTTAGAATATCCTCTTCTTTAGTTTGTTCTCGTATTCATGTTGCTCTTTTTCTGTCTCTTAGTGTTATTCCCATCATTATTCTTTCCATAACTCTTTGAGTTGTAACTAGCTTATATTCTAAGGCTTTTGTAAGGCTCCAAGTTTCTGATACATAAGTTAATACAGGTAGAATCATCTAATTAAATACTTTTCTTTTTAGAGAAAGTGGCATTTTACTTTTCATAATCTCAATTTGTTTATCAAAAGCTCTCCATCCCATGTCTATCCTTTTTAATTTCAATTTCATACCATGGGGCAACAGTTACTGCTTTGTTTTATTCTAGCCCTTATTTATTGTCTCTGCATTTTCACTGAACATATCTTCGGTTTACTCATATTCATTTTTAGTATTGCATTTCTCTATTCAAATCTTCTATCACCTTTTGTAATTCTTCCCATGATTCACTAAACAGAACTATGTCATCTGCAAATCTTTAGTTGTTAATATATTCCCCGTTGATACTAATTCCTTCATTTTCCTAATCTAATGCTTTAAAACTTCTTGTAGGCATACTGTGAATAATATATGAGAGATGGTGTTTCCATGTCTTAACTGCACTGTAATTGTTCAGTGGCCACTTTCTTCTTAGTAAGGGTAGAAGAGACTCTAGCTATGGTAAGCAGCTCTTCTAGGAGAAGGACACTTAAAAATCAAACCATTGTTCTCTAATCTTGGGTAGTGCCATAGCCTCTTTACCATTGTCTTCCACTGTCTTGGGTTAGAGTTCCCTTGCTTGAGGGTGCACTCGGGCACACTATTCTATCTTAATTCTCTTCCTCTTGTTTTGTTAAAGTTTTAATTGTTTATATAGGAGATGTTTATTTTAATGTTTTTACTCTTCTTAAAATATTTAATTTTTCTTCGTTTCCTTTCCTCACATAGTTATTTTCCCTGTTGGAGCCCCTGGGCTTATAGCATCCTGCTTTTCCAACTAGGTTTGTAGCTTAGCAAATGATAATAATAATAATAACTCCTTTTTCAATGTGAATTGTTTTCACTATCTTTATATAGTTTTATGAATACTGTACTTCAGTATAAATATTTTGAAGTGTTCTAACATAAGATACGTCTATTCTTAAAAATATCTTCTAGGAATGCTGTGAATAATTTAGAAGAGATGGAGTCTCCCTGTCTAACTCCTTTCTCAATCAGACTTTTTCCACTCTCTTTATGTAGCTTTAGGATTGCTGTACTATACGTATAGATATTTTCAAGTGTTTTAACGTAAGATTCATATATTCCTTGCTTTTGAAGAGCCTTCATTACTGCTGAAGTTTTGACAGAATTAAAAGCTTAGTCATAATCTATAAATTCCATACCCAGTGGTTTGTTATACTCTGTTGATTTTCCATTAGCTGGTTAATTATATAAATATGGTCATTTGCTGAATACCCTAATATGATCTATGTGAGTATTCTGTATATTATGGAGAGTAAACTTATTTGCCGGTAATTTTTACTTTATATATATATATATATATATATACGTACACGTGCATATATGTACTGCATGTATATATATATATATATATATATATGTGTGTGTGTGCATATATGATGTGAATGTGTATATAATCATTTATAGTCTCGGAGAATATATGTATGTATATATGCATACATATACATTATATATACATATATATATATATATATATATATATATGTATACACGTGAGTGTGTGTATGTCTGTGTGTATGTTCGTGCTTGGGTTTGTATTGGATTTTTATTCATACGAGCGCGTGTCACGGGGAAGCGGTCGAAAATAGTTACCAAGGCCAAGAGAAGCCTTGATAGCAACCATATGCCCCTGAAGAGTGGAAGCGAAACTGGAAAAACATAAAGAATTGTGGAGAAATATCGCGGGGTCTAATAAAGGATAAATATATTTGTCTTGCTCTTTCCTTAAGGGAAAATTGAGAATCCTAAGAAAACAGACTATTCTCTCTCTCTCTCTCTCTCTCTCTCTCTCTCTCTCTCTCTCTCTCTCTCTCTCTCTCTCTCTGTGTAATAGCGAACATTGAAACAGCATCATCTCTAGAAAATAAGACCTTCATCTCTCTTATACTTATACAATAATAAAAGGACCCCGAGAGAGAGAGAGAGAGAGAGAGAGAGAGAGAGAGAGAGAGAGAGAGAGAGAGAGAGAGAGAGAGAGAGACTATAATCTAGTATTACCACTGTTAAATAACATCTGTTAATAAGAAAGAGAAAAGGCAAAGGAAAGAAACATACCTAGGAGACAATCTAGAAAAACTGTTTAAGATAAATTGTGATTAGTTAGTTGAATGTATGTGAGGCCTCAGAGAGCCTCGTGTTCTATTTTTAATAAATTTCTAAGAATTGTATATTTTTTTAAATTTTGTAATAGAATCATATTTTTGTATGTCATCCATATTATTTAATTTTTTGACTTTTTGGTGGTATACCACATCGAGTGTGCTCATTACTCTTGAAACTATTTAAATCATAGACCTAAAAGAACTCTTAAGTTGGAGGATTTCAGATAATTGATTATCCCGATTGATTTTCTAAACTTGTAAAACACCAAATCTAACAAGTAGGTCATTGGCTGCTTACCCTATGAATATTACCCTCTTGCAAAGTATTAGACGGCAGAAGTTGCTTGAAACAGGAACTTTTAGAGACTTGTGTAAAGGAAAAGCAAAAACTTCGGGGAGAAAAGTTGATGATGGTTATTCTTCGGCATTTATTTTTCTGCAAAACGAATGTAGGTCATGGGCATGGCAACTGGATGATTTTTATCTAGATCTGGCTGAAAAAAAGAAAAAAAAAATATGGGTGGAAAAAAATAGTTGCTTACTTCTCTGCGTGAATCGGCAGAGTTTGGTTCAAACAAGGGATGTTAGTAAAGGAAATCGTATTTAGCGAAGAATTGGGTAAATTTTAACTAAATTAGAATTCTCATCTACTTATATAAAATGATATCTCAGCTAAGAAGTTTTAGTTACTTTAGTGCTGTGGTTGCTGAATTGCTTAAAAGAGATCTAGCTAAAATCAGTGCATGGTGCTAATTATGGGGTATGAAGTTGAACCATAACAAAACTCAAATTATGATTGTAAGTGGGTCAAGGACACTGGCTCCTCAACATCCAGATCTCTACAATGATAATGTTTCTTTAACTCAATATGATCCTTTAAAATTTTAGGTGTGAATCTTGATAGCAAATTTACTTCTGAGAAACACATGCGAACGGTTTCGTCTTCAGTTGCAGAAAAAACGACTTATTGAAAAAGTCTTTTAAGATTTTCGGCGATCAAACAATTCTGAAGATTTCTTTTAATTCTTTCATTCTATCTTGTTTTAAGTATTGTTCTCTTGTCTGGTCTTAAAGTCTTTTAAGATTTTCGTTAATCAATCTATTCTGAAGTAGTGTTTTAAATCTTTCAGTCTACCTTGTTTCGAGTATTGTTTTCCTGTTTGGTCTTCAGCTTCTAAATCTCATCTTAATTTGACAAAAATTGTCGTCTATCAAATTTTTTATTCCTTATTCTTCATAATAATCTCCGGCATCGCTGTTCAGTTAGTTCTATCTGCGTGTTGCATAAGACTTTTCATAATACAGTACTATAATACTCTTAATGTGTCAATGGGACGTAAATACATCAAGACAGCGAACAGCGTTCTAACAAGATTTATGCTTACATAAGCTTCCATAGCAGTGCCGTTATTCAATTGGCTTTTATTTTAATGTACTTACAAATAAGTCTGGCTTCGTAACTTACATAACAAAATATTATCTATCAAGGCTAAAAACTTTTCTGTGAAGATATATATTGTACCAACCGTGTGTCACACGATCGTACATAGTTCATTTTGTACTTGTATCTTCGCTCTCCCCTCGCACTAAAAAGAACCTGAAAAATCATGTCTGCTTTTTTCCTCTGTAACATTGTCGATTTCTCAACATGAAAATTCTTGTTGCTCTGAGATTTTGTATATGAAGGAGAGTGTTCTGCAATAAACTAACTCAGTTGCTTTCACACTGCCTTCTCTCGGCCCGTTACAATATAACATAGCCTCGGTGTAGACACCTCAATTGATTGAATTATTACCAGCATCAAAAGGGTTGTGGTGGCCGATGTGGTAACGTTCCTGACTGGTGAACGCCAGGTGGGTCTGAGTTAGTTTGTTTGGTCGCTGGAACCTCACAATCCTTGTGAACTAAGAATCGGGTGTTTAGAGGAGTCTATAGGTCTATCTGCTGAGTCATTGCCTGACCCTCCTTGGTCCTAGCTTGGGTGGTAGGGGGCTTGGACGCTGATCATATCTGGTCAGTCTCTAGGGCATTGTCCTGCTCTATAGGACAATGTCACTATCCCTTGCCTCTGACATTCATGAGTGGCCTTTAATCCTTTAATAAAAAAGATGCCAGCGCTCTTCAAAATACGGAGTAGTAAATTTATGAAACTTCCAAATTGAGAAAGTGAAACTTTCTAAAATGTGTGTTTTATAAAAAAAAAAAAAAATGATGCAATTGCACTCAGAAAAAACAACGTGTTAATAGAAATGGCTCTAGTAAACTATTACTTAGTCTTCAAATCAGGGTCTCAAGTAAGTAGAATGAAACGGCTTTCGAAAGCACAGTTACTGCTAACTGTATATATATATATATATATATATATATATATATATATATATATATATATCTATATATATATATATATATATATATATATATATATATATATACATATGTATATATATATATATATGTATATATGTATATATATATATATATATATATATATATATATATATATATATATATATATATATATATATATATATATGTATATATATATATATATATATATATATGTATATGTATATATGTATATAATATATATATATAAGTATATATATATATATATATATATATATATATATATATATATATATATATATTCTACTCTAAGAGCAGAAATTTATAATAGTTTTCTGGAAGTCTGTTCAGAAGTAAATATTATAGTAATCAGAGAAGGCCCAGAAAATTTTAAAAACAATTACAAGCCAAATTAAATTGAAAAAAAAATAATTCATTGATCCAAGTACATACTCTACTAGCAGAAAATAAACAACCGGTTTCCGATGTATGGTCTTTAGTAAATAAAAAAATGAATAAAAAAAAAAAATAGAAAAGTACTTATTCTAGTGTGGACTAAAAGCATGTGAATATACAACCACTCTTAAGTGTAAGAAAGTAACTGTGCTAAATAGTACGTGGTCTAGCAAACGAAGAAATTGCAATTCCCTAAGACTAATAACCATAGAAATACAACCGTGCCTACAAAGCATGATTGTTAATGAACAGAATAGTAATAGTAATCTCATGGATACGAACTGTTGTATGTAGAACAGATTAGTGCTATGGTAAGAGATTTTACTTATGGGAATTAATGGTTATATTAAGACATTGATCTGTTGTTGCCAGTTGAATTCATCGACCTGTTGTTTACAACTGATTTTCTCTCTCTCTCTCTCTCTCTCTCTCTCTCTCTCTCTCTCTCTCTCTCTCTCTCTCTCTCTCTCTCTCTATATATATATATATATATATATATATATATATATATATATATATACACACACATACAGAGAGAGAGAGAAAGTTAGAAATATACACTAATTCACCAAAGATTTCTGTCTCTCTCTCTCTCTCTCTCTCTCTCTCTCTCTCTCTCTCTCTCTCTCTCTCTCTCTTTAAGGAGACACTTATTTCTCACGTTAGGGGAAACAGAACTTTTTAAATCCTTCTTTCCTCTCTATTCTTTTCCCCTTCCCTCCAACCCTTTCCTCCTATTCCCCTTTTTTCACCGGAACTGGTATGTTAAGGAGCAAGTTGGCTTACGTCAGATGTTCCCATGGCAACCAGTTGCTGTGTAGGTGTCAGTAACAATATAAAGGGCGTTTTTTTTTTTTTATTTAATATACTGTTTTAGTCAGGCAATTTTATTGTTTGGCAGCTGTTTCGTAGAACATGCTTCTACGGAATTCATTTGTTTTATCGTAGAAACCTAATTGCAAATTTTATTGTTTTTGTTACTAAAATTGACAAATTGAAATGCAATTGTCCAATAGCAGTCCGTGATTTGTGCTTTTTATAGATATACCAACTACCATACATATATTCAGTATACTGTGTATATATATATATATATATATATATATATATATATATATATATATATTCTATAAAAATAACAATTCAAAAATAATACCAAAAATAAATCACTCGAAATTTAAATCTGAACCAGACCTTAGAATTAAGACAAAGTTGACACTTTAAGCATTATACAATCACTTGTTTCACTAGAAATTAATTTCTGAAAATCTTTGATTTTGACAATTAATGAAAAAAGTTGACACTTTAACTTGATAGAAAATAAGTCATATTTACACTTACATGTACGTAACTGTTAACCTTTACTTCCTTTTGACTAACACAAGGTTATACCAAATGGTTAAGCAAAAATAAATATGCTTCACATGCTAACCAAATCTCATAGGGCCAGTCACAAAAAAAAACAAAAAAACTGATCATATAAAATGTACTTACATTAACACACTTCACT
>NC_090763.1:47496226-47503726 GCF_036898095.1 Palaemon carinicauda
TCTTCATCCTGCCTTCTGTTCCTCCAATCTTTCAGTCATCGTTCATCGATTTCATAATCTGCCACTTATCCTTGTATTTCTTTTACTTCTTTATATTATTATTATTATTATTATTATTATTATTATTATTATTATTATTATTATATTTGCTAAGCTACAACCCTAGTTGGAAAAGCAGGATGCTATAAGCCCAGGGGCTCCAACAGGGAAAATAACTCAGTGAGGAAAGGAGACAAGGAAAAATAGAATATTTTAAGTAAAATAACTTTTCAATAAATATTTCCTAAATAAACTATAAAAACTTTAACAAAACAAGAGGAAGAAAAATTAAATAGAAGTGTGCCCGAGTGTACCCTCAAGCAAGAGAACTCTAACCCAAGACAGTGGAAAGCCATGGTACAGAGGCCATGACTAGAGAACATTGGTTTGATTTTGGAGTGTCCTTCTCCTAGAAGAGCTGCTTACAATATCTGAAGATTCTTTTCTACCCTTACCAAGAGAAAAGTAGACACTGAACAATTACTGTACAGCAGTTAACCCCTTAGGTGAAGAAGAATTGTTTGGCAATCTCAGTGTTGTCAGGTGTATGAGGACAGAGGAGAATCTGTAAAGAATAGTCCAGACTATTCGGTGTCTGTGTAGGCTAAGGGAAAGAACCGTAACCAGAGAGAAGGGTCCTCTGTACTACTGTCTAGCCAGTCAAAGGTCCCCATAACACTCTAGTGGTAGTATCTCAACGGGCGGTTGGTGCCCAGGCCAACCTACTACCTCTTTATATGATCATTCCATCTGTCATTCGCCTTTCTTTCCTCTTGTATTCTTCCTACCTTACTTTCCTTTGTCGTCCTAATATCCATCATTCTGCCTATTCTACCGTTCCATAATCCTCGGCCACCCCTCCTCCCCCGTCCCCGCATTTCCATCATTAGTAAAACGACACTCATTACTTGATAATGATTAATGTTTCCTTACAGTATTACTTTCCTTTCTTTGTGTTTTCCTCTCTCAGGGACAGTCTTCTTTCGGGAAACGACTCAATTATGGACAGGGGTTTGTGTTCGAAGGAAAAAAAAGAACCGGTTTTTTTTTGGGGGGGGGGGCCTTGTCTTGAGTTCACTCTCGGGGAAGTGATTTTTTTCCGAATTGCAATTTCGATGTTTTTTTTTTATTATTTTTTTTAGTGACTTCCTTTCATTAGTTTGAAGCTATATCAATATGTTTAGATAGGGTGTTGTAATGTGAATCTCAAAATTTTCGGAATTAGTTTGAAAATAATAAAAATTTCTTCGGAATTAATTGCGAAATTAAATTATATTTTGAACTGGAGCCTAGAATTGTAACATAAATGGACATATCTTTTTAATTATATTTAAAAGATATATTTTGAGTCTATCTAATAGTACACAAAACACACCCAATAGAAAATAATGTGGAATTATCTAATTTCTTATTGAAAATTAATTAATACAATCTTTATAGTAAATGGGTGCTCTCTATCGTATTGTTTGATCGATAAATAACCACCTTTTGAGTATGCCAAAAATAATCATAATATTATCACATCTCGAAATCCATTTTCCTCCTTTGATTTTATCAGTGTTGCCCCCAATCATATCCCAGATATCCTTCACATAAATAAAATTATCTTTTATTCCCTTTCATCAATTCACTTGTCAGTGATCAAATGAAGTATAGAGACTAGATGTGTTATGAATTATAAGTAAATAGGACAAAATTTTTTTTTTATTATAAATCTATGTGATATTAAAGAACTTTAATACGACTTTGCTGAGAACAAAGTATTTCTAAACATCAGGGGTTGGCAACGTTGCAGATGATGTTTGATTGGTCTTTCCCATTCAATGGGAATCGAGTGTATTTTGTTTATTTTCACTTCATATCCATGAACGCGCGCTCTCTCTCTCTCTCTCTCTCTCTCTCTCTCTCTCTCTCTCTCTCGCTCTCTCTCTCTCTGTTAATTGAGTATCCCTATTCATCCTTACTTTACTTTGATGGCTACTTTCTCTCTCTCTCTCTCTCTCTCTCTCTCTCTCTCTCTCTCTCTCTCTCTCTCTCTCTCTCTCTCTCTCTGTTAATTGGGTATCCCTATTCATCCTTACTTTACTTTACTTTGATGGCTGCTATTCCGGTCCCATACAGCAGGGGAACCCCGCTCTCTACAGGACCCCCACTGTCGTTTAACTTTGTTCGTTCACAGTATTTAACGTTTCATGTCTCATAATCTTCATTTACTGTTAGTCTTTATTTTTAGATATTTTTTCCTTTATCATACAATCAATAAAACCACAAAGCAAATTAAAGACAGCATGTGTTCTTTACCCATTAATCTACAAATACACTTCCTGTCAATCTTTATATAATAAAAACAAAACTGATTTTTGCTTGCTTTGCAATTTTTATCTTCTATTATTCTTTGCCTCGGCATCGTAAAAGGATAGTCGAAGGCTCGGATGTCTATTAGAGATCCTTCCAACTTCGGCTCTCATGTCTAGACATCACTTCCTTATATTTTTCTTCGTTAGCGACGTACGATGAAGCTCCTGTTAGTGAACGGTTTTAACATCCTTCTTTGTTTTCCTTGATTCTCCTTTTTTTATTCCTTTGTATATAATTGTTTTCCCCTTTCATTAGATGATCGTGAATATTATTATTATTATTATTATTATTATTATTATTATTATTATTATTATTATTATTATTATAACGGTTTTAACATCTTTTTTTGTTTTCCTTGATACTCCTTTTTTTATTCTTTTGTATATAATTGTTTTCCCCCTTTCATTAGATGATCGTTATTATTATTATTATTATTATTATTATTATTATTATTATTATTATTATTATTATTACTTGCTAAGCTACAACCCTAGTTGGAAAAGCAGGATGATATAAGCCCAGGGGCTCCAACAGGGAAAGTAGCTCAGTGAGGAAATGAAACAAGGAAAAATAAAATATTTCAAGAAGAGCAACAATATTAAAATAAATATAACTCCTCCTTCTTTTTCCACGGTTAGTAAATGTTTTCGCTCTTAATTAGATTATAATTATGTTCATGATTTAATGTAATGATTTAAATAATGGCAAGAAGACATTTTATAATAGAACTCCTTTTCATATGTAATTTTTGAGAATGAAATAACTACATTTGTAAAATAACTCGAGATTTGGTTACTAAATCTAAATAATTTTGTCTTGCTTTTGTTCATATATTCCTTTCGAAGCAAAAGTAAAATATAGTTGTTGGTACACAATACAATCTGTTTGCAGTAACGTCAAAGAAAGCCTTACGAATTTGATATTCCTCCTAATTTAAGCATTCATTTAATTTGTTTGTGTTTACGGTTATCTGAAAGGATTAAAGGCAAACAGTTATTAAAATGTGTGACGTGAATATTTGATTATAAATTATTCCTCTGGGAATAGGGGAGGAAGGAAGCTTGTTGTTTTTTTTTTCAGTTACTGGTCTGTATATATTTAGGTAAAGTTATGATTTTCAATTCAATTTACGGAATAATAACAGATTTGATTATTATATTATTAAATGAGAGTTTATTCGCTGTGCTGGTTTATTGCCTTTTCATTTAGTTCCATTCGTTACTTTGATATGACATACAACCTTTCTTTGGCCTTTGGTGTTATTATAAATGGGCAGAGCAGGAATTTCATTATCAGACAATGTTTGAATTGTAAGAAGTTCTATATGTATGCGTAAGCAGTAGATAAGGCCACCTTTGGACGATGCAATTAGCCGATGTCACAAGGCGGGAGACTGGTACCGCACTGGGTAAAAATTTCATAGGTCCGTGGTTCGCACCCAGCCTATCTTTCACCCAGTTGTAAATGGTTACCAGCATGTGTTAAGGCATGAAAAATGCGGTATATGCCCTCCTAGTACCATACATTCCAAAAGGGTTAGAGGTGTATGATAGAGAGAAACTATTATTAACAAACACACAGATTTATATATATATATATATATATGTATATATATATATGTATATATATGTGTATATATATATGTGTATATATATGTATATATATATATATATATATATATATATATATATATATATATATTTATATAAATGTTTTATGTATGAATGCATATTGTTACTATTCTGAGGCTTGAAACCGAATAGGAAAGTTGCATGTTGAATACATTTATCGAAAAGAAATGTGAAGAGTTCTGATGAAGTATGGAATAGAAGAGGAGTTATGTTCTGTTAGAGCATGTAGGCAGCATTGCGACTATTTTGGTTTATATGTGGGTTTGATATGAAGGCAGGCCATGTCCCTATGATCTTTTAGCATATTTATGAATAGAGTATTCTAAGAATTTAGAGAAAGGACGTTAGTAGAGCATAATGATTTTTGGTTTGGTATGAAAGGAAATGAATCACTGGAAAAATGAGGCAACGATTATAGTAGGTTGTATGGAATTGGGATTGTTTAGACAACTCTTCTTTTATTATTATTATTATTATTATTATTATTATTATTATTATTATTATTATTATTATTACTAGCCAAGCTACAACCCTAGTTGGAAAAGCAAGATGCTATAAGCCCAAGGGCTCCAATAGGGAAAAATAGCCCAGTTAGGAAAGGAAATAAGGAAATAAATAAACGATGAGAATGAATTAACAATAAATCATTCTAAAACAGTAATATCGTCAAAAACAGATATGTCATATATAAACTATAAAAAGACTCATGTCAGCCTGGTCAACATAAAAAAATTTGCTGCAACTTCAAACTTTTGAAGTTCTACTGATTCAACTACCCGATTAGGAAGATCATTCCACAACTTGGTGTCAGCTGGAATAAAACTTCTAGAATACTGTGTAGTATTGAGCCTCATGATGGAGATGGCCTGGCTATTAGAATTAACTGCCTGCCTAGGATCGGGATACAGCCTTCTTGCTCAGGAAATGATCAGGTTTGCTCTAGATATTTGAAAGGTTGCCTCTTGATCATGATGATTACAAAGTGAATATTTTATGGCTTTTTATCAGCTTAAAAGTTTTCTTGAATAAGCACCAGCGAATACAGTATCTCAGATTGTTGGTAGATTAAGGTGCAATACTGGATCAAGTAAATTTGGAAATTAAATAGCCTGAAGTTACAAATAAAAATCAGACTATATATCAGTTTATTGAGACCTGTGCTATTGTATGGACATGAGTTGTGGTATAGCAATGAAACAATCTCCAACAGATTTAGCAGATTTGAGATCAAAGCCCTCAGAAGAATATTGGGAGTTAAATGGTAGGACAGGACTAGAAATGAAACAATAAGAGAGATACTCGAGTGCCATATGTGGATGAGATAATGGTGAGGGGAAGATGGAGATTGTTTGGGCATGCTCTTCGCACTCCCCGAGAGAGATTGGTTCACCAATGTTTAATTGGTCTCCAAAAGGCACTAGAAGAGTTGGAAGACCCAGGCCTACATGGTTGAGAATTATGAAGCGTGAAGTGGGAGGTGATGAGTGGAGAAGTATTGAATTGAAAGGTCAAGAAGTGGGAGATGATGAGTGGAGAAGTATTGAATTGAAAGCTCAAGATATAGACGGCTGGCGAAATCTGACCGTGGCCCTTTGCGTCAATAGGCGTAGTAGGAGATGATGATGATGATGATGATTGGATCAAGATGGCCTAGAGCCAGCAAGGCCTCCTTATCCGGGAAAAGTTCGTATTATTTTTGGTTCAAACCAAAATCTCTTGTCAACATCCATCGTTTACCAAATTATTGAATAAGTGTCAGTTTAAATGTGTTTAATGGCAAAAATTAAATACAAATAGTTAAAAGGTTTGGGATGAGATTAAAGCACAATAATTTTTACACTGTATCAGATGAGAGATGTGATTTAGTGATTTATGTAACAATTTTGTGGTCTTTCGCTGCTAATAAGGAAGAACTGAAAGAACAGAATGTAAGAAAGATGATGGGAAACTTTAGCTGACATCAAATGAAGTTTATACGAGGAACTAATCTTGGTAATTAAGAGGAAAAGTGTTGGCAAACATTTTCAAAGCTGTCATATAGATGATCTACTCTTCAGGTGTAAATAAAGGTCATTTTCTTTTTACAAAATCATCAAAGAATATTACATCCACACCACTCTTGAGCAATTGAGTTATACACTCCCATTTTATACTTTCATTTTTTCTGCATTCTGGATATGTGTCCGGCTGCTTACACACAATCATACACATCATAAACTAGAGAATATTTGCATTGCTTATGTTATATTCAAAGCTATTTAACCTCGCTGTTAAAAATTTGCATTAAAAACACGGTAAATCTCTGGCAACATTTATTCCAGGATTTTTACCGTTTTAAAAAACGGTTATAATGACGTAAAGGAGTGATATTACGGTCACTAGCCCATAAAAGTTAATAACAAAGTAAGGTAAAATTACGGTCTCCTCTATATTATTGAAATGCGGTTGAGAACAGTATATTTTTACGGAAAAATTCCGAATGAAATTACGTAATTTTTTATAACAGTGCTTGATGAAGTGGTACGTGATTTATTTTCCAATTGAATCATTGTCATTTTTCTAGAAAGCTTTATCAATAAAGCCAAAAGAAAAAGAGAGCAATGAATAACTTTTTTCCATTTCATAAATGTCTTACATCCTCTACCTCTTTAGAAAAAAAAAACTAAATACAGGGGCAGTGTTTAAACATAGCTGCGCATTGAAAAACACATTGATTAAGAATAGCTCTGGAGATGATATTATGATGAATAGTATTTCATGTTCAGATTGTACATTTGTGTCAGCCAAACATCTAAACGCATTTCTGTAAGCACCAAATAGCATAAAATGGTAGATTCTAATGTGTTGGATGTCCATTGGCTTAGCTATACACTGTTAAAAATTTGCCCCCCAAAAAAGAAAAAAAAAACTGGAATAAATGTTGCCAGGCCTTTACCGTTTTAAAAACGGATATATTGACGTAAAGGAGTGATATTACGGTCACCAAACCGTAAAAGATAACAACGAAGTAGTGTAAATTTTTTTTTTTTCAGTGTAACGTCATAAAATCGGTGAGAAGGAAGCCGAGATAGTTATCCTTATTGAATACTCCCCCCCCCCCAAAAAAAAAAGGAATCTGGAGTCCTTTATCGTTACCTGTACCCAAGGTCATAATTAAATCTTAGCCATGATCTGTTTTCCAGTAATCCTGTACTGTCCTCTTTTCTTAAATCCAATTTATCTGGTATCGTCAAGAAAGTAATTGCTTATGGGTCACTTTTCCTGTTTAGATATGACGCTCGTGTATAGTCATTTTCATTGCGAAAGTTCCAACCACAATCAAGTTTTCTCATTATTCCTTTTATAGCTATAATACATAACTAATTTATATATATATATATATATATATATATACATACATATATATATATATATATATATATATATATATATATATATATATATATGAAACGTTTCAGCGGTCGTTATTTTG
>NC_090763.1:47510640-47513140 GCF_036898095.1 Palaemon carinicauda
AGGGCCTTTCAGAAAGCGATATTTTTTTTTTTTTTTTTTTTTTTTTTGTTACTTAGGGAATATCCCAATATTCCTAAAAAATGGAAGTACAAGGGGGGCCGTCTTTCCTGTTTTTTTTATTAGAGGAACTTCGTGAAAAAATACTTCAGAGTTTGCTATATAATATTTTTCGAAATTCGTATGGAATTTTTATCATACTTTATATACTTTGTGTATATATATATATATATACATATATATAGATATATATATATATATACATATATATATATATATATCTATATATACATATACATATATATATATATCTATATATATATATATATATATATCTATATCTATATATATACATATATATATACATATATATAATATATATATAATATGTATATATATATATATATACATCATAACTTTATACATTATCCGTCTCACAAATGATTGTTCAAATCGGACATGTACTCGTTTAGGTTATGAACTGTACCAGTTGCTTCCTTATATAACATTGTTTACTTTACATTGTATACTATACATTGTTTCAAATTATATGATGATCAAGCCTGTTTTCGTAGTAATCGAAGAATAGATGTAGAAACGTTCACTTTTGCAATTGTTGATCCGTAATCACTTATATAGAGGACAGTAAAATCTTTCTTTATTTAAGTAATGAGAAAAATTTGATGTACTTTAATGTTCTTTATGTTGATAAAGCCTAACTTTTGTTATTTTCTCTTCACCATCGTCTTTACTAATACTGATACAATTAAATTACTAATAATAGTAATGGCAATGAATATCAATGACAATTGATATTACGATGCCAGATATTAAAAAAAACGAATCGAAGCAAATGATCACGAGAGAGAGAGAGAGAGAGAAAGAGAGAGAGAGAGAGAGAGAGAGAGAGAGAGAGGGGTCAATAAAATAGAGCTATCCGGGATGCCTTAATAAGAGGAGAGGACGTAATAAATTTCCATGTTAGCAACTGGGTAATATAAATTATATATATATATATATATATATACACACATATATATATATACTGTATGTATATAATGTATATATGTGTGTATATATATGTATATGTATATATATATATATATATATATGTATATGTATATATATATATATATATATTATATATATATATATATATATATAGTTTATCACATAAGCTATATAAATAAAACTCACAACAATCGGAGAAAAGAAAATGGAGTTTAGAATAGGGTAGTAGATGATGGAATCTAGAATAGTGGATTGGAAAAATCATATTCGGGAATAGGATTAGGAATTAGCATAGAGGAGATTGGACAATGGGATTGCTTAGGAAATGTGGTAAGAGAAGCGGGCTTTAAATACGTATTATTATTATTATTATTATTATTATTATTATTATTATTATTATTATTATTATTATTATTATTATTATTATTATTATTATTATTATTATTATTATTATTATTATAAGCTAGGTTATAACCCTAATTGGAAAATCAAGGTGCTATAAGCCCAAGGGCTTCAACAGCGAAAAAATATCCCAGTGAGGAAAGGAAACAAGGAAATAAAAAAACTACAAGAAAAATAATAAATAATCAAAATAAAATATACAAAGAACAATAACAACATCAAATCAGATCTTTCATAAATGAACTATAAAAACTTCAAAAAAAAAAGAAAAAAAAACAGGAGAGAGAGAATTAAGATAGAACAGCGTGCTGGAGTGTACCCCCAAGCAAGAGAAGTAATATGTAAATTCAAATGAACAATTAGGAATAAAAAAATATGTATCCTAAAAATATCCTGTAGGAGCTCCAGTACACGTAGGTGGATGAAGGACCTGTGTTTATGACCTGCTTCGATAACGAGTATCTGGTAAAAGCAGCGAGCCCTGTGGATCCTGCCGCATTGCAGGTCCTCTTGCTTTTCCCAAAAAAGGGGGTCCTGGGTGTGGGATCACCGGTAACGGACACTGGCCGCGTTGCAAAATGGAAATTTAAAGAGTTTTTTTTGAGTTGAGGAAAAACGTATTGGATGACGAGGATGGAAAAGCACTATTAAATTTGTGAACACTTTAGTATATATATAGATGTGTATATATATATATATATTGTATATATATATATATATATTGTATATATATATATATATATATATACATGATTATAGAACTTGATGTATATTTTGATACATTTGATATATATATATATATATATATCTATCTATCTATATATATATATATATATATACTGTATATACATACATATACATGATTATAAAACGATGTATATTTTGATACATTTGATATAGTACGTAAAGGAAATATTATCATTTATTGTGTGCAAAAATGGGGCAAAACCAAATAAAATAGTTTTATTGGATATTTCCTATGATGAAAAAGATAGAAATTTGATATGGAAAAAAGAAAGAATTTTAGTACTTGATTAAAGTCGAAAATCCTGTTTTAGAATTAAATTAGTTATAGGTTGATATTGCATCG
>NC_090763.1:47515640-47520640 GCF_036898095.1 Palaemon carinicauda
CATTATTTTATTATAACTCTTTGAGTTGTAACTAGTTTTTGCTATAAGGCTTTAGTAAGGCTCCAATTTTCTGATACACAAGTTAATACTGGTAGGACCATCTGATAAAATACTTGTCCTTTTAGAGAAAGTGACATTTTACTTTTCATAATCTCATTTTTTTTTTTTTATCAAACTCTCCATCCCATGCTTATTGTTCTCTTGATTTCGGTCTCATTTCAAGTGGAAACACTTACTGTCTGTCCTGAGTACGTATATTCATTAACAATCTCTAGAGGTTCGTCCATAACCATTATTTGTTGCCTCTGCATTTTCATTTTATCTTAGTTTTCTCATAATCATTTTCAGTCCTACATATGTGCGTGTGTATGTATATTCATAGTTTGGTAGGTCATTTGGTGAGAGAGAATATTTTCACACTATAGCAGTAGTAAAAGTAGGTATGTAAAAGCTCATGTTACCAAGTTGTGGAATGATCTTCCTAATCGGGTAGTTCAAAAGTTCAAAGTTGGAGCAAATGTTTTTATGTTGACCAGGCTGACATGAGTCTTTTTATAGTTTATATATGACATATCTGTTTTTGACGTTGTTATTAGTTTATATAGGACATATCTGTTTTGACGCTGTTACTGTTTTTAGAATGATATATTGTTAATTTATTCTCATCATTTATTTATTTCCTTATTTCCTTTCCTCACAGGGCTATTTTTCCCTGTTGGAGCCCTTGGGCTTGTAGCCTCTTGCTTTTCCAATTAGGGGTTGTGGCTTGGCTGGTAATAATAATAATAATAATAATAAACTGAGACACAATTCAACCCACTATTCTAGAAGTTAGGACCCGTTGTTACAAAATATTAGAAATCTTCCCAATCAGATCGATGAATTAGTGGAACTTTAGAAGATCAAACATAGTGTAAGTTCTGGGCCGCTTTTTCTGATGGGACTGTTTGGCTCTAAGGATTCTGCTACTCCAACTAGAGTTGCAGGATGTCTAGTGACGATGATATAACTAATTCATATATATATATATATATATATATATGAATTAGTTATATCATCGTCACTAGACATCATGTAAATATGATATATATTCATATACATATATATATACACACATATATATATAGACATATATATATATATATATATAATATTTATATGTATATATATATGTATATGTATATATATATATATATATATATACATATATATACATACATTTGTATACATTATGTTTACATATATGTATATATACACACACACACACACACACACATATATATATATATATATATCATTCGTGCCAGAATGGTGCAGTATCTGATTAAGTTTCGAAACGACTATCCATGCTGATTGTCTATTTCCCCATCGTCATACCTACATTAAGGGGTTGGTCGCTTGATGTGCCCTCTCCAATGCCTTCTATCAAAGGCATCCTCTTCCACCAAATCTCTTCATCCAAGCTGATACATCAAAAGGGCCTCGGTTAGGTTTCACCAGTCCTCTCTATCATGAACATTTAAATCCATACTTATCCATTCATCATCACCTTAACCATGTAGGCCTGGGTCTTTTAAGTCTTCTAGTGCTTTGAGGAGCCTCGTTAAATGTTTGGTGAGCTAATCTCTTTTGGGGAATGAAGAGCATGCCTACCCCATCTTCATCTACCCCTTACCATGCTTTCATCCACATATGGCATTCGAGTAATCTCTCTTATAGTTTTGTTTCTAATCCTGTCCTGCCATTTAAATCCCAATATCCTTCTGAGGGCTTTGTTCTCAAATCTACAAAATCTATTGGATATTGTTCCATTCCCATTATCATACAATGGTTCTTTTCCATACAGTAACACCGATCTCACTAAACTGATATATATCCTTAATTTTATATGTAATTTCAGGCCATTTGATTTGCATATTTTACTTAACCTAGCCGTTGTCTGATTTGGTTTTTTTCAATCTCTCATTTAACTCCAAATCTAAAGACCCTGTATTAGATATCATAATTCCTAAATATTTAAATGATTCTACCTCATTAAGCCTTTCTCCTTCCACTGACATTTCATCTTTCATTGCATATTCTATTCTTGTCATCTCTGTATTTCTTCTACTTATCGTGAGACCAACCTCTTGTGATATTTCATGCATTCTGGTAAGCAAGCATTGCAAATCCTTTTGTGTTCTGCTAATAAGGACAGCGTCATCAGTATACGCTAGGTCAGCTAATTTCTTATTACCAATCCAGTCTAATCGTTCTTCACAATCCCCAACTGTTCTATGTATTACAAAATCCATGAGGAGGATTAACAACATAGGTGACAACATATTCCCTTGGATTACTCCAATGTTCACTGGAAATTCATTTGATAGGACTTCACTAACCTTAACTTTGCACTTACTATGCTCATGAACAGACCTAATCAAATTTACATACTTAAGAGGAACTCTAAAATAACGCAGGACTCTCCATAAAATTGGCCGGTGTACACCATCAAAGGCTTGTTCATTGTCCACAAATGCCATCAAAAGTGGATTTTCTATATTCTACACATTGCTGAACAACATGTCTTAAAAGAAAAATTAGGTCAGTACAACTTCTACCTTTTCTATTTGTAATCCAGCTTGTCCATCTCTCAGCGTTTTATCAATCTTTCTCTCTAGGTCACAAACTTCCTCTTTAAACTATTACTTAAAGATAAAGAATTATACGGAATCTTGAAGGCATCCCTCGGAATCTAACCCCAAAGGCAACAGTCATTCACCGAGAGCGTGTTTTGCCCAAAAGTGCTAATTTACATTCAAATTGTAAACCTTTTAAGGGGGACAGTTTTGCACCCATGGCGTTATCTCAGCCCCTTCGGGTGAATGGGGATGTTGTTTGTTGTTGAATATTGCTTGGCCCTTTTGGGCAGACACGGGCTCTTGCAATGTTGTTGTTGTTGAAGATTGCCTGGCCCTTTTGGCCAGACACGGGCTCTTGCAATGTTGTTGTTGTTGTTGAAGATTGCCTGGCCCTTTTGGCCAGACACTGGCTCTTGCAATGTTGTTGTTGTTGAAGATTGCTTGGCCCTTTTGGCCAGACACGGGCTCTTGCAATGTTGTTGTTGTTGAAGATTGCCTGGCCCTTTTGGCCAGACACGGGCTCTTGCAATGTTGTTGTTGTTGAAGATTGCCTGGCCCTTTTGGCCAGACAAGGATTTATTGGGATAGGGAGTTGGGATGGGGGATATTCTGCAACTTTTATTGTAGGATATTGGGATAGGTTTTGGTTGTGATGGGTTGTTTTGAGAAGGAAGTAGGTGACTGTGGGAAGGGTAGGGTGTGTCTTAGGCTCGGAGATGTAGTAGTCATTCCAATACTAATGAATCTACAGTACTGGTAAATCCTGCAGGGTCTCTTTAAATATGCAGAGCGTTCACCCAATATATATCTTTTTATTTGTTTTCATTCGATATAAAGTTACCGCAGTCCTTGTTTAATCATGACATTGCTTACTGGGACTTTGCGTCTTGCATTCCAACTCTTGGTTATTTGAGAGAAGCTAAACAGTGATAATGACTGAAAACAAATTGCATTCTAAGCCGATACAGGAAAAGGATGATTGCTAAGGCATAATTCATAGATGCTGTCAGAATAAGATACGAAATTGTAATTTTGGTTACACATACCTTTATGCGCGCGCACGCAAATCTGGACAGTAGCAAGTGCAATAAAACCACAAGGAATAATTAAAATGCTATATGAATTCTAACTTATTGAATTCTTTAATAGAAGACGAAACACACACGTTATATATATATATATATATATATGTATATATGTATATATATACATAAATATAGATGTATATATATATATACATATATATATAGATGTATATATATTCATATATATATATATATATATACATATACACACACACACACACATATATATATATATATATGTATATTAGTGTGTGTGTGTATATTTAGCTAGAAATCCACATATATAATGACGAACTTGTTTATGTAAGACATTAGTTCTTCGTCTCTCTCTCTCTCTCTCTCTCTCTCTCTCTCTCTGCAGAAAGAGAGCTAAAAATCTCATGGTTTAAAAAAGACTTTGAATACACCGGTGTTGCAATTACTCCTGTAAACATTCATTGTATGTCAGCAGCGAGACAAAGAAATCCCTTTTGATTGATTTACAAACAGTCATTGTTTGTATTCTCGAACCACCCGTCTTGCTCACTGCTCGGTGATGTTCGTTCGTGTGTTAGCGAGTGTTCTTTTGTTCTTTTGCCTTTCTTTTTGGTTTGTTCATCGATCACAGAATCGTTCTATGCTTACGAATGTTACATACCTCATGCTTTTTTTTTTTACATATCTCATGCTTTTTTTTACTTACCTCATGCTTTTTTCTTCACACTCCCCAGAATTGCTAGCTGTTCATTTCCTATTAGGCTATATATCGTTATAATTTGGTTCATATTTTGCAGTGTCTGTTGACGGACTTTTTTCTGGTCGAATTGCGAAGGTTTTTTTTTTTTATTATTTTTCATCCATTCAATGTTGTTGTTATTATTATTATTATTATTATTATTATTATTATTTATTTTTTATTATTATTATTATTTATTATTTGTTATTATTATTATTATTATTATTATTATTATTATTATTGTTATTAATTATTATTATTATTATTATTTTCATTTATTTTTTATTATTATTATTAATTATTATTATTATTATTATTGATTATTATTATTATTATTATTATTATTATTATTATTATTATTATTATTATTATTACTACTACTACTAGCTAAGCTACAGCCCTAGTTGGAAAAGCAGGATACTATAAGAAAAGGGCTCCAACCCGGAAAATAACCCAGTGAGGAAAGGAAATAAGAAGAAACTTCTAGAGAAGTTTAAAAACAAAATTAGCATTAAAATAAATCTTTCATATATAAACTATAAAATCTTGAATAAAATAAGAGGTTAACAATTTCTAGAT
>NC_090763.1:47523140-47535640 GCF_036898095.1 Palaemon carinicauda
GCTATTTTTCCCTGTTGGAGCCCTTGGGCCTATAGCATCTTGCTTTTCCAACTAGGGTTGTAGCTTGGCTAGTTATAATGATTTAATAATAATATAATATACTGTACCTTTGAAAGCAAACTAAGAAATAATATAGTTCCCCATTAAATACTTATTTCGGTCTGTATCGTTTTCTATGTTTTGTGGAGCACGTGATGGTCACGTGACGGCGGCTCGAGGCGAGGCAGGTGGATTCCGGAGAAGTTCCATTGTTTCGCCAGAATAGAATTTTTCATAAAGTTTTGTCAAATTTTATGTTTTAACATGAAAGAGAGGCTGTGACCAAGTTTATGGATATTTTTGTATTGTATTAGCTATTAGTCCTTAGGAGGTTAAAGTCGGCAATGTTTGAAAGTGAAAATAATGTTAATGTCCAGATTAGCCCACTGTTGTACATGGCAAATACGTCATCCATCGCGTTTTTTACAGATCATCCTATAAAGAATATTTATTCTAGTGCTTGGCTCAACGATAACATGAAAATTAGACGTATGTAAAGAATTATAATCGCAAGGATAACTTTTTTTATCATATGGCTCAATCACATTTCAAGTACTTTCTCCGTCGTTACATTTTTTCCGAATTCCTTGGGAATGTGGCATGTTTTTTTCTTTCTTTCTTTTTTTTTCTCTTTTGGTGCTGGTAAGCTATGTAAAATAAAAGGTATTTTGTTATGGTAAATGGTTGAGTGTTCCCAATGGCAATAAAGTTTTTCTATAAATAAGTATTAGGAACAAAACACAAAGCAACAATGCCCTATGGAAAGTAGATATGAGCTATATTGTAAGGTGTCAGATGAATTAAATAAAGATTAAGAGTAATCATACAGTATTACCACTTATACCAGGAAATGTTTAATCGTCCAAGAGCAATATCCAGAACAATAATAATTTTTTCATATAGAAACGAACTTATTCTAGTACATTTTTCCCAGACTATTACTGCAGGGTAGATTTTAATTCCAAAGATTATGATATCGTGGCGTAACTGAAAAACATAAATACCCCGTTAGATGATCATCCGTGTATGTAAATTGAATGACTTTCTCTTCGGAAATGCCTCGCTTTCCAAAGCTTTGGACACGATGCGAAACTGGAATGAACAATAATAAGAATAGGGAAGTGTGGAATTTGGGGAAAGGAAGAGTACCCCTGGATACAATCCAATTTATAGCTCAAAGGCAGGTACTCGGGATGGGAAAGATTAAGGAAATAGGGAGAAAGGGAAGTACAGGAGAAGAATGAAAGAGAGGGGCAGACCCTCTTGCGATATTAAGGAATTGGTATTATTGTTGACGTATTCAATTGTGAAATTCCTGTAGTCATTCAGGGTAGATAGAAGTGAATTGTCATTTAATGTTATCTAGAGACACGAATGACCATGTCCTCTATCCACGACTCTGAGTGGGAGTTGCGATTATTACTATTATTATTACTATCCAAGCTACAACCCTAGTTGGAAAAGCAAGATGCTATAAGCCCAGGGGCTCCAACAGGAAAAATTAGCTCAGTGAGGAAAGGAAATAAGGAAATGAATAAATGAAGAGAACAAATGAACAATAAATCATTCTTAAAAAAGTAACAACGTCAAAACAGACATGTCACATATAAACTATTAACAATATCAAAAACAAATACCTCATAAATAAACTATAAAAAGACTCATGTCCGCCTGGTCAACAAAAAAGCATTTGCTCCAACTTTGAACTTTTGAAGTTCTACTGATTCAACTACCCGATTAGGAAGATCATTCCACAACTTGGTAACAGCCGGAATAAAACTTCTAGAGTACTGCGTAGTATTGAGCCTCATGATGGAGAAGGCCTGGTGTTTTGAATGAATGCAAGGAGGAAGAGGTTTTGGAAGAAGAGACCAGGAAGGTGAAAGATTGTTGGAACTGGCAGAAACTATACATCTGGCAGTCTTGAGAAAAGATGAAGTCATCTGGTAGCATATTAAAGTGGACAATGCGAAAGTTATTATTATTATCATTATTACTTGCTAAGCTACAACCCTAGTTGGAAAAGGAGGATGCTATAAGGCCAGGGGTTTCAATAGGGAAAATGTCCGTGATTGTCCCCGTTGCCTTATCAGTGATACAGATTGGATTGGATTTCTTTATACTGTATTATTTTTTATCATTATTACTTGCTAAGCTACAACCCTAGTTGGAAAAGCAGGATGCTATAAGCCCAGGGGTTTCTATAGGGAAAATAGCCCAGTGAGGAAAGGAAACAAGGAAAAATAAAATATTTTGGTTTGGTTTGGAGGGAAGACAAGAAAAACTTTATGGATTGTAAGGCAATTCGAAAAGAATCTTTTATAGGTCAACATAAACTAGTAGTAGCAGATTGTAAGTTGAGAGCAATAAGTAAAAAAAAGTCAGGAATGGGAGATTGAAGCTAGGAAGGTGAAGGGTGTGAAGGAGAGAGAAAAGTCCTATATTTAGGGGATTGCTTGATTGATTTGAGGTTTTCTAGCATCCTGACATCAGTTAAGTGGAAAGAGCAAGCTAAGAGAAATATGGAAATGAAACGTCAGAATTACCTAAAGATATATGGGATGTTATGAAAGAGATTGTAGTACCAACAGCAACAGAGGTGTGCGTCTGTTTATCTGTTCAAATTGTAAACAGCGACAAGAAAAAGAAACGTGTTGGTGGAATGAAGAGGTTCGAACATCCGTGAAGCAAAAGAGTGTAACGTGAAGAAGGTAGGAAGAGGATAACAACTACCAAACTAGCGAAGAATATAGAAGAGTTTTTGCATTGATTTAATCATCAGGAAGTGATTTTAACGTTTCTGATGCTGTCAAAGCAGAGTTTATGCATTAATTTTAATCATCAGGAAGCGATTTTATCGTTTCAGATGCTGGGTTAGCAGAGTTTTTGCATTATTTTAATCATCAGTAAGCGATTTTAACATTTCTGATGCTCTCTTAGAAGGGGTTTTCCATTAATTTTGATCATCAGGAAGCGATGTTAACGTTTCTAATGCTCTCTTAGCAGAATTTTCGTATTAATTTTATTCATCTGGAAGCGATTTTAACGTTTCTGTTGCTTTCTTAGCAGAGTTTTTGCATTAATTTTATTCATCTGGAAGCGATTTTAACGTTTCTGTTGCTTTCTTAGCAGAGTTTTTGCATTAATTTTATTCATCTGAAAGCGATTTTAACGTTTCTGTTGCTGTCTTAGCAGAGTTTTTGCATTAATTTTATTCATCTGAAAGCGATTTTAACGTTTCTGTTGCTGTCTTAGCAGAGTTTTTGCATTAATTTTATTCATCTGAAAGCGATTTTAACGTTTCTGTTGCTGTCTTAGCAGAGTTTTTGCATTAATTTTATTCATCTGAAAGCGATTTTAACGTTTCTGTTGCTTTCTTAGCAGAGTTTTTGCATTAATTTTATTCATCTGGAAGCGATTTTAACGTTTCTGTTGCTTTCTTAGCAGAGTTTTTGCATTAATTTTATTCATCTGGAAGCGATTTTAACGTTTCTGTTGCTTTCTTAGCAGAGTTTTTGCATTAATTTTATTCATCTGGAAGCGATTTTAACGTTTCTGTTGCTTTCTTAGCAGAGTTTTTGCATTAATTTTATTCATCTGGAAGCGATTTTAACGTTTCTGTTGCTTTCTTAGCAGAGTTTTTGCATTAATTTTATTCATCTGGAAGCGATTTTAACGTTTCTGTTGCTGTCTTAGCAGAGTTTTTGCATTAATTTTATTCATCTGAAAGCGATTTTAACGTTTCTGTTGCTTTCTTAGCAGAGTTTTTGCATTAATTTTATTCATCTGGAAGCGATTTTAACGTTTCTGTTGCTTTCTTAGCAGAGTTTTTGCATTAATTTTATTCATCTGGAAGCGATTTTAACGTTTCTGTTGCTTTCTTAGCAGAGTTTTTGCATTAATTTTATTCATCTGAAAGCGATTTTAACGTTTCTGTTGCTGTCTTAGCAGAGTTTTTGCATTAATTTTATTCATCTGAAAGCGATTTTAACGTTTCTGTTGCTGTCTTAGCAGAGTTTTTGCATTAATTTTATTCATCTGAAAGCGATTTTAACGTTTCTGTTGCTTTCTTAGCAGAGTTTTTGCATTAATTTTATTCATCTGAAAGCGATTTTAACGTTTCTGTTGCTGTCTTAGCAGAGTTTTTGCATTAATTTTATTCATCTGGAAGCGATTTCAACGTTTCAGAGGAAAACAGAGAGTGGTCGTATTTGCAAAGGGAGACGAAGCCAGGAGATAGTAGTATGAGATAATAGGAACCCCAGAGGGCAAACAGAAAATCTACCGAGTAGCAGAAGCGAGAAGAAAGACAGGCAGAATGTAGGTAGCAATTGTCAAAGATGATAAAGGTCATATCGTAATTGAGGAAGAGGGGAAAAAAAGGGATTGAAGGACTATTTTCTCAACTATTAAACACTGAAAATGAGTGTGAGAATTGGAAAAAAAAAATTATTCTACTTGAAGGACTAATAGCATACATCAGAGAGAGTGAAGTAGAAAATGCTATAGAAATGAAAAGTGAAAACGCTATTGGAAAATCACAGTAATAATAGAAATGAATAAAGAATTGCAAAATCTATTATTTTAACTATTACTATTATTATTTTTATTATAATTGTTATTATTATTATTATTATTATTGTTATTATTACAAGCTAAGCTACAACCCTAGTATGAAAAGCAAGATCCTATAGGCCCAAGGCTCCAACAGGAAAAAAAAATAGTTCAGTGGATAAAAAGGTAAACAAGGAAATAAAGTACCAGAAGACCATGGTACAGACGCTATGGCACTACCCAAAACTAGAGAACAATGGTTTGCTTTTGGAATATCCTCCTAGAGAAGCTGCTTACTTTAAGCTAGAGTCCCTTCTGCCCTTACCAAGTGGAAAATAGTCACTGAACAATCATAGTGCAGTAGTTAACCCCTTGAGCGAAGAAGAACTGTTTGATAATCTCAGTGTTTTCAGGTGTATGAGGAAAGAGGAGAATGTGGAAAGAATAGGCCAGACTATTTTGTGAATGTTTAGGCAAAGGAAAATTTTGCCATAAACAGAGGGAGGGATCCAATGTGGTACTCTGGCCAGTCAAAGGACCCATACACTATTAGAAAAGATCTGGGATGCAGAGGAAATGCCAAAATATTTTGTTGGTTAAATTGTGTAAACAAAAAGGAGACGTGTTGAACTGGGGACTAGAGAGGAATAAAACATTTGGTGCTTGTATTCAAGATGCTAGAAAGAGTAGTAGAAGGAATGTTGAGAGAGATAATAAATATACATGAGTAGCAGTTAAGGTTTTATGAAAGGAAAGAGCACAGTGGATGCTATCTTTATAGTAAGACAATTCCAAGTATCTAGAAGAGAGTTCAAATGTTTACATGTGCTTTGTGGATCTGGGAAAAAAAAAACCTGTAATTCCAGCTTAAATCAGGATACAGAGGCACTGCGAATCATTGCAAAAATTTTTGAGAAGTTAATCATTTCAGAAAAACTTGGAATGCATTTCACTTTGGAAAGTTTATTTTTCTCATTTTCAAAGTGATCTACATCAAGAGACTAGTTTCGAAGCAAACTCCTTTAAAGGATCTTCCAACGAAGAAGAATCACTTCAAGAATACATACTTACAAGTTCATCTTTTCGAAAATTGACTTGAAAAGTTGTATTGCAAACAGAATCGCTTTGAAAATATTATTTTTAAAAGTAAAAATAGGAATGAAATCGGTCATAGGGAAAAATATTCTGAAGTGAAAAGCTGCGAAAAGTCTATAATACAAAGCAATGCCCCAAAACTCCTTATTATATTATTATTATTATTATTATTATTATTATTACCATCCAAGCTACAACCCTAGTTGGAAAAACAAGATGCTATAAGCCCAGGGGCTCCAACAGGGAAAAATAGCCCAGTGAGGAAAGGAAATAAATAAATGAAGAGAACAAATTATCAATAAATCATTCTAAAATAAGTAACAACGTTGTAAAGCTTTTCACACCGACGGCAAGGTGTTGGAAGTCGTGTTCTTTCGGTGAGTTATATAAAGTTATATAAAGGTTCTCATCTCTGTCGATTCGTCAAAGTGTACTCTTTAGCAACCACGCCATGATGCCTCTGTCGACGTCGAATATTAATGGCGAATCAATACCCGAAGACCTACGGGCTGCCTTCGTGCATGAGCCCGTGTCTTGCTTTTGGCCTGGTAATCTTAAACAAGTAAACAAACCTAAAGACTCATCATTTAAAGATATCTCTTAAGAAAGACAATCAGTTTATCAATATATATATATATATATATATATATATATATATATATATATATATATATATATATGTATGTATATATGTATGTATATATATATATATGTATGTATATATATATATATGTATGTATATATATATATATATATATATATATATATATATATATATATATATATATATATATATGTATATATATATATATATATATATTATCTCTTTTGACCTTAGTTAAGGTTGCTATTACATATTTTAGATAAGAAACCTGGACTAACGTTAGCTAATGAGGCCTTTAATTACTGTTGAAAAGATCTCAACGTAACCTGAATTAAGTTTTCCTTTATGAATATTTAAAGATAAAAAACATCTTGGTGCAGTCTGTGTTACTGTCATGTTCGTATATTGAGGATATGACATCAAACCACAACCTTAGCTAAGCTTGCTCTTGCATATTAAGGATGACACACCAGCGCAATCTTACACAAGGTTGCTTTTAGATATTTGCTGCATGTGTTACTGGTATTAAGGAAAGGAAACCTTATGTTACTTGTTGTAAGGTACACTTAACGTAACATTGTCTGAGATAAATTTGCCTAAAATTGATGAGGAAGCAACTATAGTGTAACTTAAGATTGACAGTAAATATGAAGGATAGGAAATCAGAATGAAACTGCAGGTGAAGTTTCCTTTAAGCACACGTAGAAAAAGCTTTACCGAACATAAACTTCGATAAGTTAGCGTTCACCCATATGAGGAAACAGTAATTTTCACATAATCAAAGCTAATGTTGCTTTTACTGTGGAGAACATTTTAACTTAACATCATGCCTCACCATTTAGTAAATTAAGATAAGCCTACAGTGATATCCTTCGGCTCAAATGGGGACTACAAATAAATGCTTTGCACTAACATGTTTGCTGTACCTTTTAACTCTCTTGTCCCTAGTAAAGCTTAGAAACACTGGGTCTGGCCTGTATTTGACTGAATACATGTTCTGTAATATCTTGGGAGACATAGACCTAGGGCTGGGCTCCTGTAATATCTTGGGAGACTTAGATCTAGTGCTGGGCTCCTGTAATATCTTGGGAGACTTAGATCTAGGGCTGGGCTCCTGTAATATCTTGGGAGACTTTGATCTAGGGCTGGGCTCCTGTAATATCTTGGGAGACTTAGATCTTGTGCTGGGCTCCTGTAATATCTTGGGAGACTTAGATCTTGTGCTGGGCTCCTGTAATATCTTGGGAGACTTAGATCTTGTGCTGGGCTCCTGTAATATCTTGGGAGACTTAGATCTTGTGCTGGGCTCCTGTAATATCTTGGGAGACTTAGATCTTGTGCTGGGCTCCTGTAATATCTTGGGAGACTTAGATCTTGTGCTGGGCTCCTGTAATATCTTGGGAGACTTAGATCTAGGGCTAATCACTTCATATTGAAACCAATTCTTTGAAATGGCATTGAGGCCACGATAGAGACGCTAATCGAATCGCATCCATATGTGATATTATTATTAACGCTCGCTCATGAATGGCAGAGGCAAGGGACAGGACAATGCCCTAGAGACTGGAGAGACTGGCCATATACTACACATGGTCAGCACCTGAGCTCCCGCCCCATCAAGCTATGACCAGGGAGGGTCAAACAATGGCTGTTGATAATTCAGTAGGTAGACCCATAGGCTTCCCCAAACGGCTCATCCATAGCTTACAAGGATTTGTCTCGAACTCCCGTCCAGTGGCTTGCTAGGCATGGAGGCCTTTTGGAGGCTACCACATAATGGTCAATTTTTTATTGGTCGTTTTTTAAATTATATTTCTCTTTATTTGTTTGTGCAATCAATACTGATTGATTTAATTTTTAGCTTGAATTTTTATAATTTTTTTAACAATTAGAAATATCTTTTATCATTTGTTCATGGCCATGACTCGGAATCATTCACTATCATAAAATACAGAGAAATTTATATTTGGATTTGATGAAATAGGAAATTCGTGTGAGTGATTTCCTAAAAGCTGCGACATGTTTGTTCCATTTATGATAATGAAATATTATAATAACGTTTTTACGTTCCAGATTTTAGGGAACTTTTCACTGAGGTTTTATTTTTTGGAGATATATGATGAATAATCTGGAATCTGGATTTTTATTTTAGATAATTTCACACTTTTAATGGATTTATGTGGATTTAGAAGGATTTACGTGTCTGTTTAGAAGAGTTATATTATTCTTAGTTCAAAATTACTTTTTCCATATGCATTCCTTTATGTTTTGGTATCTAGGACGTTAATTACTTTCGGTTATTTATTCAAAACAATGCTATTTGAGGAGTTATTATTATTATTATTATTATTATTATTATTATTATTATTATTATTATTACTAGCCAAGCTACAACCCAAGTTGGAAAAGCAAGATGCTGTAATTACTTTTTCCATATGCATTCCTTTACGTTTTGGTATCTAAGACGTTAATTACTTTCGCTTATTTATTCAAAACAATGCTATTTGAGGAGTTTATTATTATTATTATTATTATTATTATTATTATTATTATTATTATTATTAGCCAAGCTACAACCCTAGTTGGAAAAGCAAGATGCTGCAAGCCCAAGGGCTCCAATAGGGAAAAATAGCCCAGTGAGAAAAGGAAATAAGGAAATAAATAAATGATGACAATAAATTAACAATAAATCATTCTAAAAACAGTAACAACGTCAAAATATATGTCAGATATAAACTACTAACAACGTCAAAACAGATATGTCATATATAAACAATAAAAAGACTCATGTCAGCCTGGTCAACATAAAACCATTTTCTCCAACTTTGAACTTTTGAAGTTCTACTGATTCAACCACCCGATTAGGAAGGTTACCTTTTGTTATATGAATGCAATATTGTTTGCTATACATGTAGATTTCAGCAATCCAGGCTTGCAGTATATGTGCAGTCTCCTTAAAAAAAGTATATGTTATTAGGATAAAAATTACAGATGTAATTATCATGGAATTTCTTTTTATTGATTTCTTGTGTCTATACATCCTTTAAAAATCGTAACAGCTAATGGAAACTGACAATCCTATCTCAGACACCCATTTTCACTAATTCAATAGCTATAGCGTTCATGTAGTTCGCTTAAGCTTATTTTCATCATAGAGTGTTGCTTTTAAATTAACTTATTGATACCATTTTTTATCACCAACCACATTGCATCTTAATTGATTGTATCATAAATATTTAAAAAAAGTTCCTTTACACCACTTGCAGACTTGAAATTTTACTCCCGAACACATGACACTTCATAATAATCACTTTATATACATATTTTCCTATGTTTAAACATAAGCTGCTCTTTCATTATCAGTCTTGTGATATGCGTAATAAACTCAATATTGAATCATACTACCCACCTGCGGTATACTATAGTACAATTTTTTTAGTGAGGCAGATTTGAACCGACTCGCATGGGTGCCCTTTTAGCTCGGAAAAGTTTCCCGATAGCTGATTGGTCGGAAGTATTCGGACAAAAATACTCCCGACCAATCAGCTATAAGGAAAATTTCCGAGCTAAAAGGGCACCCCTGCGAGTCTATGCAAGTCTGCCTCACTAAAACAAATTGACTCTAGTAAATGTTATGTTGTTATAAATGTTATGCTCTTCTCTTATTACCTGTACAGTACCTGTATTCATAGGAACAATTATTCATTTTGAAATTTTTGAGGAACCTTTCCTTTCCAAAGACATCTCTTACTCACCCTAGTCAGCTTTGCTATTGGCCCCGTTCTTTTATTTTCGACCGTTGAAATTCCGTCTCTGAATCCCCAAAAATAAATTTTCCGCAAGAATTGTAACTTCTATTAACCCCCTTTTTTAGCTTTATTAAAATATGAAGCACGAATGCCATTCACATTCGACTAATTCACAATTGTAAATGTGTATTTCCTAATAGGCTATAAGATAGAAAAAAAAAATTCATAGGCACAGAAAATAATTTTGTTATGAATAAATAATTCATTTTCATATTTTAAGACCTATTTTCTCACTAAACTCTCCCTTATCATGTACTTCGTTTATTTTGCAATATGTCCTTTTCGTCATGGAATAAACAGTGTGTGTGTATACACGCTGCGCTGAAGTATTATTAACGAGACGTTCAACCGTTAAACAGAAGAAATTAGTAACTTATGCAAATCATTTTACTGCACCTATTCATCAGGCAGCACACTTATCCAGATAGGCACCGGACCACAATTTGAGTAATTTCTAGAAGTACAAGGTCTCTTTCGAAAGTGCTCTTAGAAATAGAAAATTTTAGTATTTCAAGAGTAAGAGAAAGTAATAAATCTTGCCCTGTAAAGCAGGATGAAGTATGTTAAATGCCTACCTTCTAGACGTAATCCTTCTGATATATAGAAATCATTGGGTGGAAATTCAGATGATACAATATTAGGACCTAAAGCCTAAAATACACGTTCAAAAAAAGCGTCAAAATTTTGACGTGCAAATTTGATACATAATTTTGATGCATAATTGCCCACACACGTTTAGGCGTTTTTCCCATCAAAGATCATTATAGTCAAAATCTTCGACATGGATGCATCAATGCCCATAGCACTAGTGTTGGCATTGGACTCTGATAAACCTCATGGTAAACGTCGGAAATGGTCAAAAGACTAAAAAGTTTGATCAAAATTTTGACACGAGCCCACACACGCATCAAAAATTTGACGACTCGTCAAAAAATATCAAACCGATTTGATCAATCAAAATTTTGCTTCAAATCTTTTTTTGACATCAAAACGTCCTACACACACTCAAATTTTGTATCAGAATTTTGATATCAAAATTTTGATATCAAAATTTTGATGCAAAATTTTGACGCTTTTTTTTTTTTTCAACGTGTATGGGCCCCTTAACAGTTCGCTAAGTAACATTGTGATGAATCGCTTTTTGTTTCGTTCACTTGCCCAAAAACACATCTTTTAGGTTATGGAAAAGTATTGGCAATTCACCTTTATGTCTTGGGAAGGCAAACGATTTAATATTCATGTAAGAGTTGCAATAGCTTATGTTACGTCAAGACCATACAAGTAACTACAACCTTTGATAAACACTTTTATTGCTAGAAAAGGAAAAATAGAGGGTTTTGAAGGTCTCAATTAATATAGAAGATTTTTTTCTGTTCTTGCGTGTGTGTGTATATATATATATATATATATATATATATATATATATATATATATATATATATATATATATATATATATATATATATATATATATATATATACACATGTATATATATATATGCAGAATATATAATATATATATATATATATATATACACATGTATATATATATATATATATATATATATATATATTATATATATATACATACATGTATATATACACACACACACACACACACATATATATATATATATATATATATATATATATATATATATATATATATATATAATATCATGCTTCGTAATAAATGATTAACCACTACAAAAGCGTATTCCAATATTGTCTTTAGTTGGTCATTTGTCCTTGGTAAATTTCAAGATTTATCTGCTATTCCCGCTTATTGAGGAAGTGTCTAAGAATTGTCCTTAGCGTTAACTGCCTCATTGTTTAGGTCTTCCACAAATATGTTTATCTCAGTGTTATGACTTAACTTCCGGCTGCGTGAGCAATAGCACCCGTTATACGGAGGCTAAGGTCGTCTTTAGCATAAGAACTATAATTATTATTTTTTTTTTTTTTTTTTTTTTTTTTTTTTTTTTTAGTGAGGCAGAATTGCACAGACTCGCAGCGGTGCCCTTTTTAGCTCTGAAAAGTTTCCTGATCGCTGATTGGTTGGACAAGATAATTCTAATCAACGAGAGAGCAGGAAACTTTTCCGAGCTAAAAGGGCACCGTTGCGAGTCAGTGCAAATGCGCCTCATTAAGAAAAATTGAGTATAGCTTACTCTAGCCGTCAAAAATTACGTCTAAATATTTAGATAAATGTGCTCACACACGCACAAACACACAGATTCAATCCTTTTCACCCAACCCTCTTTCCTAACTACAAGCTACATGTTCGGCAATTTGGGGGAGAAGGTGGTACCCCCGCTCACCAGGGTATGACTACTCCCTCTCTCCCTGAGCGTGACAGGATATATATATTTGTTAGACCATTGCTCTTCATTACATAG
>NC_090763.1:47540640-47548140 GCF_036898095.1 Palaemon carinicauda
ACTGATATACAGTCTGACTTTTATGTTTAATTTCAGGCAATTTGATTGCCAAATTTTACTTAACCTAGCCATTGTCTGATTTGCTTTTTTCAATCTTTCACTGAACTCTCATTCTAAAGACCCCGTATTGGAGATTATAGTTCCTAAATTCTTAAATGATTCTACCTCATTAATCCTTTCTCCGTCCAATGATATTTCATCTTCCATTGCATACTCCGTTCTTATCATCTCTGCCTTTCTTCTATTTATCTTCAGCCTAACCTCTTGTGATATTTCATGCATTCTGGTAAGCAAGCAATGCAAATCCTGTGGTGGTCTGGTAACAAGGACAGCATCATCAGCATACTCTGGGCCTGCTAAATTCTTCTCACCAATTCAGTCCAATCCTTTTATACCATCTCTGACTGTTCTACGCATTACAAAATCCATGAGGTGGATAAACAACATAGGTGACAACACATTCCCTTCAAGTACTCCGCTGGTCACTGTAAATTCATTTGATAAAATTCCATTAACATTAACTTTGCACTTGCTATGGTCATGAACAAACTTAATCAAATTTATATATTTAAGAGGAATTCCATGATAATGCAGGACTCTCCACAAAATTGACTGGTGCACACTATAAAAGACTTTTTCATAATCCACAAATGCCATCAAAAGTGGATTTTTATATTCTACGCAATACTGTACAACATGCTTCAAAATGAAAATTTGGTTTGTGCAACTTCTGCCTTCTCTAAATCCTGCTTGTTCATCTCTCAGCTTTTCATCAATCTTACTCTCCGGTCTCTTTAGAATAAGCATACTATATATTTACATAACAACTGACGCAAGTGTTATGCCTCTGTAATTATTGCAATTAGTCTAGTCTTTTTTTTTTACTCATTTTTTTTTTCTATCGCCAACACTTCTAACTGCCCTTCATGAGGTTTTGCCTCTTCATGCCACACACTACAAAATAGTCTTGTAAGTAGTCTGGGAGTCACTTCATTTTCGGAATGTATATATAGATATATACTGTATATATAAATTATATATATATATATATATATATATATATATATATATTTATATATATGTATATATATGTATATGTATTTATATGTATATGTATGTATATATATATATATATATATATATATATATATATCTATATACACACACACACACACATATATATATATATATATATATATATATATATATATATATATATATATATATATACATATATACTGTATATACAGTACAGTATATAAGATTTTTTGTGTATGGATATATTTATGTATATATATGCTTATATTTGTATATACCCTATGTGTTCCGTGTAAAATATACGAATTTTGCTTCGTAGAGGATGCTTGTACCTCTGATCCCCCTATTCGGAAAATTGTTTCTAAATTGTTTAAGGGTTTTATTGAATTTTCAAATCAAATTCATTAGAGTATATTTCATTTTTCTTTGTTCTTTTTTATTTCCCGTTTGTAATTGCATTAGATTTTGATTTTGGATAGATTTTATTGAAGGGAGGAAGAAAAAAAGTTTTACTTTACGTCTGAATGGTAACGGTACTAAATGTTTGATTTAATCAAACTATTATTAACCAAGCTTTGTTCAATTTAGTTTTCTGAAGATCGAATCGAAGTTGTGAGCTGCCACTGATCATAACATTTGGTAACGTCTTTTTTCAGCTTATCCATATATTGGAAAATACTAGTTATATGTACGCTCAGAGAGAGAGAGAGAGAGAGAGAGAGAGAGAGAGAGAGAGAGAGAGAGAGAGAGAGAGAGAGAGAGAGAGAGAGAGAGCATGTAATCCATCCTATAGAATACATAGATGACCTGTTCTCTTATGTAGTTGTCAAAGATTAGTATGACAATTTTCTTTTCATTTTGAGGTACATCATTGTGTACTAGGCAAATAGACCAGTATAGCTACATGAATAGAAATATAGTATTGAACCTCGTGAAAGAAAAAGGCAAGGCTGTTAAAATCAGTTGTACAGGAAATATGACATTACGTGATGGATTTATAATAATTAGGGAAGATCTGACTGCAAAGGACAATCAGCATTTTTCACGGCCACTATAGAAATCAACTTTGAGATTTTGAGTAAGAAATGTTATTCAGTGTATATAGATTTATTCAGGGGCTGAAGTGTATCGAAAAATTTATATCGAATTATTTAGGGGCTCAAATGTATCGGAAAATGTATGTCGACTTATTCAGTGGCTCAAGTGTATCGGAAAATGTATATCGACTTATTCAGGGGCTCAAGTGTATCGGAATATGTATATCGACTTATTCAGGGGCTCAAGTGTATCGGAAAATGTATATTGAATTATTCAGGGGCTCAAGTGTATCGGAAAATGTATATCGACTTATTCAGGGGCTCAAGTGTATCGGAATATGTATATCGACTTATTCAGGGGTCAAGTGTATCGGAAAATGTATATCGACTTATTCAGGGGCTCAAGTGTATCGGAATATGTATATCGACTTATTCAGGGGTCAAGTGTATCGGAAAATGTATATCGACTTATTCAGGGGCTCAAGTGTATCGGAATATGTATATCGACTTATTCAGGGGTCAAGTGTATCGGAAAATGTATATCGACTTATTCAGGGGTCAAGTGTATCGGAAAATGTATATCGACTTATTCAGGGGTCAAGTGTATCGGAATATGTATATCGACTTATTCAGGGGCTCAAGTGTATCGGAATATGTATATCGACTTATTCAGGGGTCAAGTGTATCGGAAAATGTATATCGACTTATTCAGGGGCTCAAGTGTATCGGAATATGTATGTCGACTTATTCAGGGGCTCAAGTGTATCGGAAAATGTATATCGACTTATTCAGGGGTCAAGTGTATCGGAAAATGTATGTCGACTTATTCAGGGGCTCAAGTGTATCGGAAAATGTATATCGACTTATTCAGGGGCTCAAGTGTATCGGAATATGTATATCGACTTATTCAGGGGCTCAAGTGTATCGGAATATGTATATCGACTTACTCAGGGGCTCAAGTGTATCGGAATATGTATATCGACTTACTCAGGGGCTCAAGTGTATCGGAATATGTATATCGACTTATTCAGGGGTCAAGTGTATCGGAAAATGTATGTCGACTTATTCAGTGGCTCAAGTGTATCGGAATATGTATGTCGACTTATTCAGGGGCTCAAGTGTATCGGAATATGTATGTCGACTTATTCAGTGGCTCAATTATATCGGAAATAATGCAATGTTCTAAGCATGTAAGTGTTAACCACAACGATACACCTCATCAACCACCATTCTTGTATGTGTAACTAATTGCTCACAGAAAGGACCACAGGTAGAAACCTCAGAATCCCGTGTCTGTGATCTGTCCTTCTCATTTACCGGAAATTCTCTCGAAAAGGCTCCAATACAAGAAATTCATGTAAAATTCTGTTCACTAACGTCTCGAGTAGCGGTCACCTTTTATTTTGAGGGTTGCTGTGGTTCTGGTCGGCCTCTTGGATTCCTTTCATAGTTTCGGATATCGCATAGTTGAGGTTGGCATTGTACTGCACTGAGCCAATCTCTATGAAGTTGGTTTTATCAAATTACCTCAATGTCGGCCATTGATGCCCGGCTTTTATATATATATATATATATATATATATATATATATATATATATATATATATATATATATATATATATATATATATATATATATATAGATAGATAGATAGATAGATAGATAGATAGATAGAGAGATAGGTGTACTTTCTAAAATGAACACAGAATCCCGTGCAAGACCCACTTTCTGGATCAAATAAAGCGAGAGAATGAGGAGGGGGTTCACCTTAAGTAAAGAGAGAAGTTCACGCAAGGCGGAATCAAAAGAGGTTACACCTGCTGGGAGTTTAAAAATAATCACAAAAACCCGGACAAAATAAAGTTCGATAATAAATACAAAATCTCTTAATGAGGTTCCTCCAAAGGACCAAATGATGTGTCAGAGGCTGGCCTGCACAATTAAATTCTGAAGCTCTTGCAAGATCAGTGTGAGGATCGAGTGTTGTTTGATATTGAGAGACCTGCTAAACACGGGAGCTTTTGTCCAAGTCTGTACTTTTGATCCTAGTACACTTGGCCTTTTCAAGGAAGTAGATTGAAGTTGAAATGTTAATATTTGACGACATTTGAACTTTGAAAACTATCGGGTGTTAAATGTTGAGGCAGGAAAAACTGTCCATTGAACCTTTAATTAATAATAATAATAATAATAATAATAATAATAATTATTATTATTTATTTGGTTTTATTTTTGCTTTAGTGTGTTTAATTGAAACAGAAATCAAATATTTATTTATATATATACTTTCTCCGACTAGTTTTACCAGATGACATATCCACAGACAAAGAACATTTGCAGTCTGCATTGTACTCCTTTTTAACTGTTAATCATTCCAGTATTTCATAGATAATGTAACATTCATCCTCAAAATTCCTTTATGCTTAAATCTGAAGAACATTTTCTGAGACCCCATGGCAACAAGATTCAGTTTGGACTCTCGCATCCTTATTCCCTTTAATATCATAAATTCTTGCTCTGAACTCCCCTGTGTGGGGTGCTGGAACTCGACCTAACAAGGTATAAATGTAGAAATTCTGAACCAAGAAAAAATTTTTGTCCTTTAGAGTTTAAAAGTTATATTTTCGAAATAAATTTGCTACTAGTTTGTGACGCATGTTTCAACAGCGTTTAGAGTCGGGGTATTATTATTATTATTATTATTATTATTATTATTATTATTATTATTATTATTATTATTATTATTATTATTATTTCAATTGTTATTGTTATTATACTACAAGTGTGGGAATAAAAGTCCAAAGTACCTTTTAGTTTAGCAAGATTCCTTTACGAAGAATACTTATATGTTGAATGTATGCAATATATATATATATATATATATATATATATATATATAT
The DNA here is from genome assembly GCF_036898095.1 of Palaemon carinicauda. Lineage (NCBI taxonomy): Eukaryota > Metazoa > Arthropoda > Malacostraca > Decapoda > Palaemonidae > Palaemon > Palaemon carinicauda. Next base: position 47,545,617 of record NC_090763.1, read on the forward strand.
ATATATATATATATATATACATGTATATATCTATATATGTGTGTCTGCGTGTGTGTGTATATATATATATATATATATATATATATATATATATATATATATATATATATATATATATATATATATATATGTATATATATATACATATATATATATATATATATATACATATATATATATATATATATATATATATATATATATATACACACATATATATATAAATATATATATATATGTATGTGTGTGGGTGTGCATGTGTATTATATATATAAATGTATGTGTGAGAGAGAGAGAGAGAGAGAGAGAGAGAGAGAGAGAGAGAGAGAGAGAGAGAGAGAGAGAATAAATGGTATTGGCAGATTGAAGACAGCTATGATCATCAACCAAGAAGTTTTCTAGTTATCCAAAGAGCAAGAGGAAGATAAAAGCAGGTAGAGTTAAGCGTGAAAATGCTGATGTTTATGATAATTCAAATATTTAAAAAATCTAGTTTTAATTTTTGTGTAATAATTAGAATCCCAAAAATCATAACAATTGTATTTTCAGAAATTCAAGAATTTTCTATTAGGTTTTAATTCTCTTTCTGACTTAATGTTTTACGTATTCTTCATGAACAACAAATATCATTCGCATATCATCAAGTGACCGGATTTACGTAAATGTTTAAATGGAATGCTGCAGCACCATAATGAAATGAATATTAGATGTATGACGTCAGTGATATGGAGTGTGAAAATGTGGACTTCTACTTACGTCAATGAGATGCCATTGAACACGCGGGCAACATGCAAAATTAACTTGTGCGAAGTATGTTAATCGTGGCTGGTAATTCCTTCTCAGGGTTAGATAAACTAACGAACATACAAACCTGTGGTTAATAAACGTGCGCAGAGTGCTAATTAATAGAAAAATTGGTCGTAGTTAATGCCGGTGCTAAATCATAATGCTTATGTTTGAAATGCATTCTTCCAGAAAATAAAGCTGTATAAGCTATAGGAAACTATACTTAATCACGTAAGCCACATTCATGATATAACTCTACCTGATAAGTAAATTTCCGGTAGTAGGTTGCCCAGGGCAGCAGCCGCCCGTTGAGATATAAACCGCTAGAGAGTTATGGGGGTCCTTTGACTGGCCAGACAGTACTACATTGGATCCTTCTCTCTGGTCACGGTTCTTTCCCTTTGCCTACATATACACCGAATAGTCTGGCCTATTCTTTACAGATTCTCCTCTGTCCTCATACACCTGACAACACTGAGATTACCAAACAATTCTTCTTCATATAAGTGGTTAACTACTGTACTGTAATTGTTAAGTGGTTACTTTCCTCTTGGTAATGGTAGAAGAGACTCTTTAGCTATGGTAAGCAGCTATTCTACAAGGACACTCCAAAACCAAACCATTGGTCTCTAGTCTTGGGTAGTAACATAGCCTCTGTACCATGGTCTTCCACTGTCTTGGATTAGAGTTCTCTTGCCTGAGGGTACACTAGGGCACTCTGTTCTATTTGGTTTTTCTTCCTCCTATTTTGATAAAGCATTTATAGTTTATATAGGGAATATTTATTTTAATGTTTTTACTGTTCTAGAAATATTTTATTTTTCCTTGTTTCCTAACCTCACTGGTCTATTTTCACTTTTGGGGCCTCTGGGCTTATAGCTTCCTGCTTTTCCAATTAGGGTTGTAGCTTAGCAATTAATGATAATAATAATAATTATACAGTAGATTCTTTACAGTAAATATTTCCAGTGTCTTCGAATGTCCATTATGTAGTGTATTCTAGGGATACTTGCAAATACCCAAGAATTTAATCTATCTTGACTGCTAAAGTAAAAGCGAACAAATAGAATGATCTATGGCAAGGGTGAATCGGTAACAGTGTAAATAACTAGTGCAGGGATTGCAATTTTTGTTTGGATAAATGTGCAAAATAGTTATCGATATTTTTGCTCCATCTTACAACCTCAGTTCCAAAATGAGAGAAAGTCAGTCTGATGCGGATTGTTGGTTGGTGCTATAAGTTTCACGTGAATGACCGATTATTATTATTATTATTATTATTATTATTATTATTATTATTATTGTTGCTGTTGTTGTTGTTGTTGTTGTTGTTGTTGTTGTTATTATTATTATTATTATTTGCTAAGCTACAACTCTAGTTGGAAAAGCAGGATGCTATAAGCCCAGGGGCCCCAACAGGGAAAATGGCAAAATGAGGAAAGGAAACAAGGAAAAATTATATATTTTAAGAACAGTAACAACATTAAAATAGATATTTCCCATATAAATTATAAGTACTTTAATAAAATAAGTGGAAGAGAAATTAGATAGAATAGTGTGCCCGAGTGTATCTTCAAGCAAGAGAACTCCAACCCAAGATAGTGGAAGACCATGGTACAGAGGCTATGGCCCTACCAAAGACTAGAGAACAATGGTTTGCGTATTATTATTTTTATTATTATTGTTGTTATTATTATTATTATTATTATTAATAGCTAACCTACAACACTAGTTTGAA
>NC_090763.1:47553140-47568140 GCF_036898095.1 Palaemon carinicauda
ATATAATTTTTGTGATTAAAGGTCAAGTTCATCGATTAATTTAAGGGTCAAAGTAATTTGTAGCTAATATGTGCATGTTGAAAATATGACCGATGTACCCATATGGTGATTATTGTCAGCAACATTATACATTTATGATTAAACCAAGAGACTTACAATTCTTTTAAACAAAGGACTTTTAATTTATAGATATGTATCCTTTCTTAAAATGACTTTTAGCACTGTTCCACTTACAATTTACAGATTTTTAGAATAAAAGTTAATTTTCATATTGGATTTTCTCAGATACTGTAAAGAACTTTTGACATATTTTTCTGTTGACAATGTAGTGTCCGTAAGTTTTCAATAGCTCAATAAGGAAGGGAAATAAGGAAACAGATAGAATAGCATGCCTGGGTGTAGCCTCAAGCAAGAGGACTCTAACCTAAGACCATAGTACAGAGAATATGGCTCTAACTAAGACTGTAACACAATGGTGTGATTTTGGAGTGTCCTACTAGAAAAACTGCTTTCCATAGCAAAAAGAAGCTTCTACCCTTACCTAGTGGATTGTAGCCACTGAATAATTACACTGCAGTAGTTAATCCCTTCAGTAAAGAAGAATTTTTCGGTTATCTTAATGTTATCAGGTGTATGAAGATGATTTGTAAAGAATAGGACAGACTATTTGTTGTATGTTTGTGCAAAGAAAAAATAAGCTGTAACTAGAAAGGGATCAAATGAAGTACTCTTTGATTAGTCAAATATAATCCAATGACTCTCTAGTGGTTGTAACTCAACGGGGGCCTGGTGCCTTAGGCAATCTAATGAATATACATATGTGTCATGGTGTGACAATGAAACAATATCCAACAATTTTTCTAGATTCGAGAACAAAGGCCTCAGAAGAATATTGGGAGTTAAATGGCAGGACAGGATTAGAAATGAAACTATAAAAAAGAATACTCGAGTGCTGTGGCCTGATTGGTAACGTCTCTGTCTGGTGTTTGCCAGTCGGGGGTTCGAGTCCCGTTCAGACACGTTTGTGCCATTAGTGTCTGCAACCTTACCATCCTTGTGAGCTAAGGGTTGGGGGGGGGGGAACTTATAGGTCTATCTGCTGAGTCATCAGCAGGGGCTGCCTGGCCCTCCCTGGCCCTAGCTTGGGTGGAAAGGAGGCTTGGGTGCTGATCATATAATATATGGTCAGTCTAGGGCATTGTCCTGATTGCTAGGGCAATGTCACTGTCTCTTGTCTCTGCCATTCATGAGTGACCTTTAAACCTTTAAATATGTGGATGAGAGCATGGTGAGGGGTAGTTGGGGAGGGTTTGGGCATGCTATTCGCACTCCCAAGAGAGATTATTTCACCAAACGTTTAACTGTGCTCCACAAGGCATTAGAAGAGTTTTAAGGCCCAGGCCTACATGGCTGAGGACTTTGAAGCGTGAAGTAGATGATGATGAATGGGGAAGTAATAATTTAAATTTCAAGATAGAGACGACTGGTGAAATTTAAAATTGTCCCTTTGCGTCAATAGACGTAGGAGATGATATATATATATATATATATATATATATATATATATATATATATATATATATATATATATATGTGTGTGTGTGTGTGTGTATATATATATATATATATATATATATATATATATATATATATATATATATATATATATATATATATGTATATATATATATATATATATATATATATATATATATATATATATATATATATATATATATATATATGTGTGTGTGTGTGTGTGTGTATATATGTTTACGTAGGTATGATCGCATATATATATATATATAGAGAGAGAGAGAGAGAGAGAGAGAGAGAGAGAGAGAGAGAGAGAGAGAGAGAGAGAGAGAGAGAGAGAGAGAGAGAGAGAGAGAGGTGGGGTGAGATAGTTGATCAGTGTCTTCCACTAATTATTGAATAACTTTCAAAACATTAGTTTTATCAGTGAAGTTTACACGGTAAAATATTAGCTAAAATCTCCACTGGTTTTTATACTTCAATGACAAGTCTTTACACCAAAAACAATCATAAGACACGCGCACTCTGACGTACCCAGAGGGTATCGCCCGCTTTGACCTTGCTTTTTTTCGTTCTGACTCTATAGTTACCTGATAGGCTGGCTGGAACTCCCTTGGGTAAGGTCATCGAGTATTTTAATTAGGTCACATTTTAGCTAGAGGGTCATAAATCAAGATCATGGATACTCTTGTGTTCGTGCTTTCTCGTGTACTTTATTGTATTGACATATGATATGCTCTGTCTCCGTAAGAATTATCCATTTTATAGGTTAGATTAACTTGTTTATTGTCTGTGAAAAGAGTATGGAGACCGGCAAATGACAAACAGTTTCTTCCTTAACTGTTCTATTTATTCTCCACTTGGGAATAAATTTTTTAAGTTAAATTAACGTTTATTGTCTGTGAAAAGAGTATGGAGACTGGCAAATGATAACCAGTTTCTTTCTTAACTGTTGCATTTATTCTCCACTTGGGAACAATGAGCACAAGCTAAAATCCTCGTATTGGTTACTTTTCATGCGACAAAAAATATAATTAGTTTTAACTAAATTCCTCTGAAAAATCTCCCTGCTGATGAAGTGTGATCATTAGTTGTCATCCTTGATAATAAACTATGTCATCTCAATGGCTCTCTCGACGAAAGTAGTGATAATGATGTCGTAACCCGTAATCAAAAGCAACACTACTAGTCTAATTATCTTGCATCATGTTTTCCATGAAATAACACATATCATTATGGTTAGGGAATGATTCTCATTTCATTGAGCAAATGCTCGCTGGCAAGGCTTCGGTATCGTTCCTCAAAGGTCGCAGTTGAAGAGTATTTCCTTGCATGACATGATTATAGGCTTCGTTTGTTTCTCTCGTCAGCGAGTAACTGGCTCTATCCGAATTTTTGCGGACCATGCGTACTGGGACGCCTTTCCATTTATTATTATTATCATTATTAAATGCTAAGCTACAACCCTAGTTGGAAAAGCAGGATGCTATAAGCCCAGGGGCCCCAACAGGGAAAATAGCCCAGTGAGGAAAGGAAATAAGGAAAAATAAAATATTTTAGGAATAGTAACAATATTCAAATAAATATTTCCTATTTAAACAATAAAAACTTTAAGAGAACAAGAGGAAGAGGAACTAGATAGAAAAGTGTGCCCGAGTGTACCCTCAAGCAAGAGAACTCTAACCCAAGGCGGTGTAAGACCATGGTACAGAGGCTATGGCACTACCCAAGACTAGAGAACAATGGTTTGATTTTGGAGTGTCCTTCTCCTAGAAAAGCTGCTTACCATAGCTAAAGAGTCTCTTCTACCCTTACCAAGAGGAAAGTAGCCACTGAACAATTACAGTGCAGTAGTTAACCCCTTGGGTGAAGAAGAATTGTCTAGTAATCACAGTGTTGTCAGGTGTATGAGGACAGAGGAGAATCTGTAAAGGATAGGCCAGACTATTTGGTGTCTGTGTAGGCAAAGGGAAAGAACCGTAACCAGAGAGAAGGGTCCTATGTAGTACTGTCTGGCCAGTCAAAGGACCCCATAACTCGCTAGCGGTAGTATCTCAACGGGTGGCTGGTGCCCAGGCCAACCTACTACCTACTATCTAGGTTTGGAGTTTTATAACAAGGGCGCCGTTGAGTGACGTGAAGTATGTGCCGAGAATAGATTGCGTAGATTATGTGCTGTTTCATGCGATGGGAATTTGCCCAAACCAGTAAAGGGATGGTCAGCGAAACCCTATTCAGAACAGAGCTTGAACGTCATAAGGGCTATCAAAACTCACTCTCTCTCTCTCTCTCTCTCTCTCTCTCTCTCTCTCTCTCTCTCTCTCTCTCTCTCTCTCTCTCTCTCTCTCTCTCTCTCTCTCTCATCTGTACACACACACACACACAATTATATATATATATATATATATATATATATATATATATATATATATATATATATATATATATATATATATATATATATATATATATACACACACATTAGTGCGTGTATATTTATCCAGAAATCCACATATATAATGACGAACATGTTTATGTAAGACATTAGTTCTTCGGCTTTGACCAGGTGAAATTCTTTGTTTCTTTTTTTTTAAGACTATGATTTGACCAGGTGAATTTTTTTTTTTTTTTTTTTTTTTTTTTTTTTTTTTTTTTTTTTTTTTTTTTTTTTTTTTTTTTTTTTTACCAAGGATTTTCATTCTTGTCAGAACATAATATCGTGCCGGTGTTATGATCACAATTCTGTTTTCAGGATTAAAAAAATTCTCTTTTCGGAATTAACCGGAATGTTCCAGAAACTGAGGAGAGCCAATTTAGATTATCCTTTACTTAGCCCTAACCACAAAGTTCGTGTGCGTGCTTCAGGTATTGATTTGATGCAGACCAAGCAACCTTCGTCTGGGTTTATCCAAAGTCTGAAGAGATTTTTGGTTTATCTCTCGGCTTTTTCTTGTTCTTTTTAATTATTGTGTTTTTTCGTAATCAATTTTGCCTGTATATTCTTCTCTTTATAAGTTAGGTTTTTTAAATCGCCTTTCTTTTTTCCTTTTTCTTTATAAGTTAGGTTTTTTAAATCGCCTTTCTTTTTTTCCTTTTTCTGTTTCTCTTCTCTTTCTGCTGATGTTTTAATTTTTATGGAATATCTCTAGATTCTCACATTTTTGTGTTCACTGTTTTCTTGGGTTTATCTCTCGGCTTCTTCTTGTTCTTTTTAAATTATTGTGTTTTTTCGTAATCAATTTTGCCTCTTTATACTTCGCTTTATAAGTTAGGTTTTTTAAATCGCCTTTCTTTTTTCCTTTTTCTATTTCTCTTCTCTTTCTGCTGATTTTAATTCTTATGGAATATCTCTAGATTCTCACATTTTTGTGTTCACTGTTTTCTTGGGTTTATTTCTCGGCTTCTTCTTGGTTTTAGATTCTTGTGCTTTTTCGTAATCAATTTTGCATATATATACTTCTCTTTATAAGTTAGGTTTTTTTCAGTCGCCTTTTTTTTCCTTTTTTCTATTCCATTTAATTTTTATGGAATATCTCTAGATTCTCACATTTTTGTGTTCAATGTTTTCTTGGGTTTATCTCTCTGCTTCTTGTTCTTTTTAAATTATTGTTTTTTCGTAATCAATTTTGCCTATTTATACTTCTCTTTATAAATTAGGTTTTTAAATCGCCTTTCTTTTTTTCCTTTTTCTATTTCTCTTCTCTTTCTGCTGATGTTTTAATTCTTATGGAATATCTCTAGATTCTCACATTTTTGTGTTCGCTGTTTTCTTGGGTTTATCTCTCGGCTTCTTCTTGTTCGTTTTAGATTCTTGTGTTTTTTCGTAATAAATTTTGCATATAAATACTTCTCTTTATAAATTAAGTTTTTTTCAGTCGCCTTTCTTTTTTTTTTACTATTTTTTTCTCTTTCTGCTGATGTTTAATTTTTATGGAATATCTCTAGATTCTCACATTTTTGTGTTCACTGTTTTCTTGGGTTTATCTCTCGGCTTCTTCTTGTTCTTTTTAAATTATTGTGTTTTTTCGTAATCAATTTTGCATATTTATACTTCTTTTTATAAGTTAGGTTTTTTAAATCGCCTTTCTTTTTTCCTTTTTCTATTTCTCTTCTTTTTCTGCTGATGTTTAATTTTTATGGAATCTCTCTAGATTCTCACATTTTTATGTTCACTGTTTTCTTGGGTTTATCTCTCGGCTTCTTCTTGTTCGTTTTAGATTCTTGTGCTTTTTTCGTAATCAATTTTGCATATTTATACTTCTCTTTATAAGTTAGGTTTTTTAAATCGCATTTCTTTTTTCTTTTTTCTTTTTTTCTATTTCTCTCCTCTTTCTGCTGATGTTTAATTTTTATGAAATATCTCTAGATTCTCACATTTTTGTGTTCACTGTTTTATGTTTAGCTTCTTAAGTTAACTTCTCCAGTCGCCTGTCTTTAACTTTCACGTAATCTCTGTGCCATTTTCAAAAGTTCTCTCAAACGTTATTTCTTTTCTATTCATCCCATCAAGTAATTTCTCCCTAGGTCCCCCATTCAAATGAACCTTTCATGGTTGAATTCTGACCATCTTTAATTTTTCATTTTCTCATTTCTTTGATCACCGAGGGACCTTGTCTTTCTTTCGCCGCTCTGTTATATCCCTCATTCTTTTTTCTCCTTCGTACATTGTATAACCAACCCTCTCGTGTCTTTCGGTTCCCTGACCCCCTCTCAGGACCCCCTCACCGTCCTCACCCTTCGTTCCTTCGCTTTAATATAAATCGGCGACTAAATCCAATTTTAATATTTCTTATCTCTTTCATGTTTTTACAGTAAATACAGACACCTTGTCTGTTCATGCAAGTTATTCCTCTAACTTCTTTCTTCCTTTGCTTTCCTTCTTGTTTTTTTAACCTAATCTATTTTTTTTTTTTTTTTTTATATAATCCATTCCTATTTCATCATTTACAAAGGTTCAGTCCATTTTTATTTACCTTGAGGAATCCTTCCCCGTTTTGTCCATATTCAGAAATCTAGCTCCCTTATTTTATTGTTTTATTATTATTATTATTATTATTATTATTATTATTATTATTATTATTATTATTATTAGCAAAGCTACAACCCTAGTTGGAAAAGCAAGATGCTATAAGCCCAAGGGCTCAAATAGGGAAAAATAGCCCAGTGAAGAAAGCAAATGAATAAATGATGAGAATAAATTAGCAATATATCATTCTAAAAACAGTAACAGAATCAAAACAAACAATCTTCCTTAATTCATTTAAAAGCAACGGAATCTTCTGTGTGTAATCTGAGGGAACAATCTAAATCCCATATATCATTTTAAAGGATTAAACTCCCTTGTTTTATTTGGATGGACTCAGAACCCTTATTATATTTTAAACTATCAAATCCTTTTATGTTTTTTGACGATCTAAACCCATTTGTGTATCTCGGGGGTATCCAATGCCAATATGATCTTCCTAATCGGGTAGTTGAATCAGTAGAGCTTCAAAAGTTCAAAGTTAGAGCAAATGTTTTTATGTTGACCAGTCTGACATAAGTCTTTTTATTGTTTATATATGACATATCTGTTTTTGACGTTGTTAATAGTTTATATAGGACATATCTGTTTTGACGTTGTTACTGTTTTAGAATGATTTATTGTTAACTTGTTCTCATCATTTATTTATTTCCTTATTTCCTTTCCTCACTGGGCTATTTATCCCTATAGGAGCCCTTGGACTCATAGCATCTTGCTTTTCCAACTGGGGTTGTAGCTTGGCTAGTAATAATAATAATAATAATGATAATAATAATAATAATAATAAAATAAGGGAGCCCGTTGAGATACTACCGCTTGAGAGTTATGGGGTCCTTTGACTGGCCAGACAGTACTACATAGGACCGTTCTCTCTGGTTACGGTTCTTTCCCTTTGCCTACACAGACACCGAATAGTCTGGCCTATTCTTTACAGATTCTCCTCTGTCCTTATACACCTGACAACATTGTGGTTACCAAACGATTCTTCTTCATCCAAGGGGTTAACTACAGCACTGTAATTGTTCAGTGGCTACTTTCCTCTTGGTAAGGGTAGAAGAGACTCTTTAGCTATGGTAAGCAACTCATCTAGGAGAAGGACACTCCAAAATGAAACCATTGTTCTCTATTCTTGGGTAGTGCCATAGCTTCTGTACCATGGTCTTACACTGCCTTGGGTTAGAGTAGTCTTGCTTGAGGGGACACTTGGGCACACTTTTCTATCTAGTTTCTCTTCCTCTTGTTTTGTTGAAGTTTTTATAGTTTAAATAGGAAATATTTATTTTAATATTGTTACTATTCTTAAGATATTTTATATTTCCTTACTTCCTTTCCTCACTGGGCTATTTTCCCTATTGGGGCCCCTGGGCTTATAGCATCGTGCTTTTCCAACTAGGGTTGTAGTTTAGCATTTAATAATAATAATAATAATAATAATAATAGCCCCAAACGTCCCCCGCTTCTAATGTATTAGCATCGATCAATACTTGAACTCTAGATGGTGCCCAATAGAAGTTTTGTGACCTTCAAGAACTTTCACATCAATTGAGAAACCAAGGAATGAACGGATTAGGGTACCGCAGCTATTATTAGTTAGAGGACACATGGCCCCCGTCTTTATGCACTCCCAAGGTTGGGTGCGTGATTTGCGTAATTAAAAGGCACAAGCGCGATCTGGGGCTAATCGCCGGCCTGCTTTTAGGTTTAGCTAAATTATGATGACGAGATCCTTATATTTATTGATAATAGCTCGCTATTCTATCTAATTTCTCTTCCTCATGTTTTGTTAAAGTTTTTATAGTTTATATAGGAGATATTTATTTTAATATTCTTAAAATATTTATTTTATCCTTTCTTCCTTTCCTCACTGGGCTATTTTCCCTGTTGGAGTCCTGGGGTTATAGCATTCTGCTTTTCCAACTAGGGTTGTAGCTTAGCAATTAATAATAATGATATAAATAATAATGATGTTAATGATAATAATAATAATCCATTTAGTTTATTTTTTATTAGTATAGTTCAGTTATTGAGCAAGGTTTTAAGACTCAAGATTTAGGAAATATGAAGATTTTTTAAGGTATGCGTTTTATATAAAAAGAAATTTCCTACTTTATACAGAGTTTGTGCGGTCCTAAGGATGGATTTAAAAAAAAAAAAACGTATTGTAGACACTTTAATAAGGGCAAATATTAATTATCAAAATAATGCAATCATGAAAAGAGTCACATTCTTACATTATTCACATATGGATATTAGTGTTTCATTAAGTAATGGTGTAAGTATGGTATGATTCCATAGTCCTTTGTAACTAGAAAGATGCAAGCTCGATATTACAGACAGGGGAAGAACAATTTTATTTTTTTTTAAGGAAAATAAGCGTATCACACATTTTGTATTTGGGCTATCATGATTCGTTTCTTACCTACCAGGCGCTGGTATTGGGTAATCTCTTCTCTGGAATTATGTCATCGTCATGAATTATAAAACAACTCTAGAACTAGGCTATGACTTTTATGAAGGCATAGGAAATAATTTTTTTTAATGTTGTTACTGTTCTTAGAATATTTTGTTTTTCCTGTTTCCTTTCCTCGCTGGGCTATTTTTCCCTGTTGGAGCCCCTGGTCTTATAACATCCTGCTTTCCCAACTAGGGTTGTTACTTAGCAAGTAATAATAATAACAACAATAACAATAACAATAACAATAATTATAATAATAAGTATGAACATTGAAAGCACATGTAAAGGATAAAAAAATAAGCTATGCATTTAATCAAAGATAAACACTAGAAACATATTTAAGCGATTAAAAACAAAATCATCCATATACCTTGTTGAACGACTATAGTCAATTTCTTTTAGCGATGCATATTTGCACCGACTCGCAGCGGTGCCCTTTTAGCTCGGAAAAGTTTCCTGATCGCTGATTGGTTGGACGAGATAATTCTAACCAATCAGCGATCAGGAAACTTTTCCGAGCTATAAGGGCACCGCTGCGAGTCGGTGCAAATCTGCCTCGATAAAAGAATGGACTATAATATTACACACAGAATACCTTGGCAGGCGATCTTGTAGTGATCCAGTTTTGGATCTGACCGGCTGTTATTATTCGCCTCAGACGCTTCCACTCCGTCACATGATCTTACAAACGGCGACCATAATCCTTAGGAGGAGTTGATGTCCTCATTCTTAATAAGGGCTTCTTTGATTAGTTCCTGTGCTCGCATAACCTGTGTGCTTTTGTTTTCTTAATACCTTTGTGTATTATACATATTTATGTATTTAGAATGTGGCTGAACTTTTTAATTGCACCTTAACGAAAAGCTTAATAAACCCCTCTTCATTCTTGTTTGAGATAATAGGCTAATAGCATGTGATAAGTTATCTTTTAATGAGTAAAGGACATCTTTATTAGCAGGTACATTTTTACTCTGGTATGACATTTAGCGGGTGACCGGTTAATGGAGGCACCGTAGTCGGTATCTTTACTATCGTATGAAAAAGGGGATTTAATTGCTACCTCTGACAGCATTACCAACGGGAAACTTACAGTAGCTGTAGCAAACGATCTGTCCTCTTTCCCTTACTATGGGTAAGGGGAGGGGCACAGATCATGTATAGCTGAAAATCGGGTACAAAAACACTTTTCCGTCTTCTTTCACCCTCTTGCAAATAATGTTGATCCAAGAGGCAAATATCAGTTGCATAGGAGAGGTCGTTCATTTGCATGGTTGTATTGCATAGCTTAAGTTAACGTGATACTTAGATTATACATCCAATATTAATCACCAGATGCCAGGACGTGATCGTGCGGCACAACCCTAAAAGATTCGAGTATACGGTTTAATTTCAAGAGGATTCGAGTATACGGTTTAATTTCAAGACTGACATGAAAGTTTTTAATACTATTGTTCTTATACTTCGACCGCATAATGATAGACTGTGGGATGTTTCAGAAAGCACAGAATGAGAGGAAGTTGGTCGTCTGGGTGAACGAAGTGGAGGGTAATAGTTTAAGAGAAATAGGGAAGATAAATAACCGAGTTCCTGAACATCCAGATCTAAGTTCATGCGCTGGGAACTTGCTGGACTGATTTCGAATAATTCTTCTCGTAGAGTTTTCAGCTCATTTTAAGTATGATTCGGTAGTTTTTTACCCCTTTGAAGGTATGATTCGGTATATTAGTTGAGGTTTTCTAAGTTTATATTTCTGTCACAATTATTATTTGCATTCTTTTCATAGATAATGATCTTTTGAGATAGGAATCGGCGGACAAATTCTTTAAATATTTCACGAAAAGGGTAATTTCTACAAGGAGGAATTATAGACTGGATTTTGCACTCACTTTATTGAGGTTCTATGTCGTTTAGGGGTGAACAAAAGTCATAGTTGCAATCACGTATTTTTCGAGATATATTTGTTACAGAAAATTAACATTAGTCCTTCAAACTTCATTATACATTACATACGTATGAACATTTTATTCATCCTTTATATTATTATTATTATTAATATTATTATTATTATTACTAGCCAAGCTACAACCCCAGTTGGAAAAGGAAGATGCTATAAGCCCAAGGGCTCCAATAGGGAAAAATAGCCCAGTGAGGAAAGGAAATAAGGAAATAAATAAATGATGAGAACAAGTTAACAATAAATCATTCTAAAACAGTAACATTGTCAAAACAAATATGTCCTATATAAACTGTTAACGTCAAAAAACAGATATGTCATATATAAACTATAAAAAGACTCATGTCAGCCTGGTCAACATAAAAATATTTGCTCCAACTTTGAACTTTTGAAGTTCTACTGATTCATTTATTATCTTGTAAAACTATTCTTTTTAGAAAAATCCTAATATTTTAATACCTTTCTTTACCTAACACCATATATGTCTCTCAATCAATTCAGCCAGCCAGCTAGTCAACCGTGCATCTTTAGTGATGCATTTATACGTTCATCTAACTTTATAAATAGAGGAGAGAAACATATGGGTCTCATATCATCCTTGTGGTTTATCCTTGTCCTTCTTGGGTACTTATGAGAATTACATCCATATCCTATCATAAGAAGAGGATTGAATTATGTATGTATTCACTTAGTTCGGAGACATGGCTTTTCTCCAATGTGGGTAATATTATCAAGGTCTAGAGTCTAGACCTTGATATTATCCACATAGGGAAGACATCAGGCTGTCTGGAAACTGTCTGTGATATATATGAGTCTCTTTATAGTTTTTATATGACATATCTGTTTTTGACGTTGTTAATAGTTTGTATAGGACATATCTGTTTTGCCGTTGTTACTGTTTTTAGAATGATTTATTGTTAATTTATTCTCATCAGTTATTTATTTCCTTACTTCCTTTCCTCACTGGGCTATTTTTCCCTATTGGAGCCCCTTGGGCTTTTAGCATTTTGCTTTTCCACTAGGGCTATAGCTTAGCTAATAATAATAATAATAATAATAATAATAATAATAATAATAATAATAATAATAATAATAATAATAATAATAATAATAATAATAATAATAATAGGTATAAATCAAGGTGCTCTGGTTTTGCACTTAAATGTGAAAGCATTAATTATTTGGATGTGAAACGTTATAACTGAATTCATATATCTACGTATATATCATTTGATTGGCATTCATTGTATAGCTGACATATATAATGCAAATCACGATGATTCACCCAAGATACTTTCCTTTCTACCATGGTATACGCCCTCTATTGTCAGAAGTAAATTCAATGGAGAGCTACATGACAAATTTGAGATATTTAAAGAGCTCTTAGTAAGTAAGTAAGTAAGTAAGTAAGTAACTATGTATGTATGTATGTATCTTTGTTTCCTGTTTGAGATGTAATCGAACACAGCTGTGGGAATCGAACCCAACTTTAGGGGACTTTTCATTCTCTCAATTCCTTCTACTAAGATGGAAAAATAAAAGATAAATGAACAAACTAGTCTAAGATAAATATTCTTTAGGAGGTGCTTCTACTCAGCATGTATATTATAAAGTAAATAGAAATTTATTATCTCTGATATAGTTAACGCAATTGTCCAGGTATGGAGGCGACTCCAAGCTTTTTACGACAAAGCAGAACAGGCTACAGTCTTTGTATTCATACATGTCGCAGTGATTTAGTTCAAAGGTCGCTGCTGATTGGCAAATTAAGGGAGATTGACAATGCCCTAGGGACTGAGTATATTACATTTAATCAGAGCCCAAGCCCCTTCTCTACACAAACTAGGACCAGGGAGGGCCAGGCAATGGCTGCTGATGTCTCAACAGGTAGACTTATAGGCTCCCCAAGTCCTTAACACACAGTTGCAATGCCCTAGGGACTGACTATTACATTTGATCAGCCCCCAAGCCCCTTCTTCACACAAACTAGGAACAAGGAGCCCCAGGCAACTGGCTGCTGATGTCTCAACAGGTAGGCGTATAGGCTCCCCAAACCCCCCAATCCTTAGCTCACAAGGATGGTAAGGTTGTAGATACTACAAGAAGCTATCAAGCTTGAGCAGATAGCGAGGCAGGGACGTTTCCAATAGACTACCACTACCCGCGATTTTTTCTCTGCCGTGTGTCCGTTAATTGTATAGTGGCGTAAAATCCTCGAAGTATATATAGCATCACTAAACGGTATGAGAGACTATAGTCCATTTCTTTTAGCGATGCATATTTGCACCGACTCGCGGCGGTGCCCTTTTAGCTCGGAAAAGTTTCCGGATTGCTGATTGGTTAGACAAGATAATTCTAACCAATCAGCGATCAGGAAACTTTTCCGAGCTCGCTAAAAGAAATGGACTATAGTTTATGAAATAAAGGCAAGGTTTTCACTTTGAAATTTGAAACTGAATGTGTCATTGCTGCGGACGATACAGGATAAGCTATCGATATGCTTATAAATGTGTTGTTATAGATTAAAAATCTCGTTGAATCAATTAGATGCAAATAACATATGAAAGTAATCTGTTTCTTTGGAATTCTAATATTTTGTTTGTTGTGGATATTTGTATCCTTCATATATAAATAGAAGGCCAGAGTAATTATGATAAGTGTTCTCTGGAATCCGTTTGCTACGTAAATTACATGTAAAATGTGTGATAGAGAGAGAGAGAGAGAGAGAGAGAGAGAGAGAGAGAGAGAGAGAGAGAGAGAGAGAGAGAGAGAGAGAGAGAGAGAGAGAGGAATTTTATTTAAAAGATGAGACATTACAATACAGTAGGTTTGGTGAGTCATGAATTAACACCTTGTGACACCCGCCAAGCCACTGCTTCTTGCTTGTACTGTGGAGATTGGCAGTCTTTAGACAAGCTGTTAATGTTTAGCTACAACGGATTCAGATTTGCCCATGATAATACAGCAAAAAAAAACATATTCACTAGATATGTTACTTTTTTCATAGATAAACAATTTCCCTATTAGAATATGGAAGAAGCTGTAATATCCAAGTCCCCACTAGTAATAATAATAATAATAATAATAATAATAATAATAATAATAATAATAATAATAATAATAATTATTATTATTATTATTATTATCATTATCTTTATCATTATTATCAACAACAACAACAACAACAACAACCTTTGTAGTTGTCGCTATGTTACAGTGATTCATCCCAGTTTCCGTTTCCTTGCTTGTTCGTTTAACCTCCTTTTTCTTTAAGAAGTTTATTTGTTACTTGATTCAGGGTTAGGTAACATTATGTTATGGATTATTGTAATAATGTACTGTATTACCTCGAGTGTTACATGTATTGAGCGCAACATTTGCATCATATTGCATTGATTAAACGTGTTATACATTGTACATTACTGAAATAATGTATTTTGATATTAGGGTTCAAGCATTTATTAATTATCTCAAAGATAGGATGTGATTCTTTTTACCTTTGTACTGCAGTAGGATTTAAGTCTTTCCCATCCTTTTACATTTCTTTGTTACATAAGGATATTCTGTCGTGCACGCCAATATCCTTCCTATAATATGAAAGGGCTCGGCTTATCGGAAAAGGATTAAGAAATAACCTTGAAATAATTTGAGAACATGATAGCGAAAGGATTATCAACTTGAATATAAATTATTTATCTTCTTTTACTTCATGTATCCCGTTATAGTTACGGAATGTGCCCAGAGACAAGGTTGAGACTTGCTAAATGAGACTTCCGTCCTATTTGATACTTCCTTTACTGCTCGTTCAATTTTCAAAAGTGTTTTACTCGCTGCTTTATACTTTCGACTTTCGGTAACAGGAATTACTAAAGGTTCTTCACAGCGTTCCTTCGAGCCCTCTTTGCTGCACCCACTTATTACCTTTTTTATCTTTTTTCCTGATTTTTCTCTTCACACTTCTTGCCTAACTTCTCAACTTTTACTCCATAGATCAACGGTGTGTGTGTGTGTGTGGGGGGGGGGGGGGAGTTG
>NC_090763.1:47580640-47583140 GCF_036898095.1 Palaemon carinicauda
TTAAAGGTCTTACATAAACCGCCATAGAGTCTTAGCAACTGTACCGTCGTGAAATGATGGGAGGATAGATACTCTGGTTCACAATGAATGTCCTTGCCATTCTTTTCTACGCATTGAAGCAGAAAAGAGTAAAAGCGGACATGCGTTTCCTGTCTTTGCGTATGATACACATTTAACGTCTACTTGGATTCGTTCCTTCTTATGCATTGGCTACATTCATGGCTTCCGGTTGTGCAATGTAAGCCAATGTTATTTTCTTTAATAATTTATTCATTCTGCTGAATTCAATGGTTTTCGCTCATCCTAGATTGAAAAATTCCTTGGAAAAGAACGTTTTTGAATACCATTTGAAACAACTAAATTCGTTGAGGTGACTCATGTAGCTACACACAAAAAGTTTACAGGTGATTTTTATCAAAGGAGGGTTTCTGCCGCATCACCCCTCCCCTATCCCTGTAATAGCAGGCAAGAATGATTCCTTCCTCTGCGAATACTATTTTCTTTTCTTTATCTATTTTGTAACGGGCTCCTCGTACCCAGAAGATACCTGAGCCTTTGAACCTGATACCTTAAAGCAGTTGGTGATTTTGAGAGGTACGTTATGTAACATGCCCTTAGAAAGACTGCGTCAGCAAGGGACAATCCTGCTGCTCGTAAGATCATTGTTATTAAAAGTACGCCTTGATGAAGAGCGTGTTCGTTGGTAGGAGGGTCTGGATTGAACTTAAATTAGATATCGTCACCTTCATTGTTAGCAGCATCTTACGTGTTTATTCAGTTTTTTTTCTTTTAATATACTGTCAAGTTTTGGGATATTTGTTTACCATTCAGGCTACTTGTAGCTACTGAGCTCGATTCAGTTGAAGAACAATAAAAAAAAACTCGTTCGTGCACCGTTTGTAATAGTTTTTAAGTAACCATCCGGAGCGCCTCTGACCAGCATTGTAAAGAGTATGGGCTACTACCTGTTTCAAGTCCATATTTAATTACTTTTCATGGATTTCCGAGAGATGGTTTCGCCCTGACGATTGGCTTTGGAACTCTAACATTAATTTGACAAACGGAGTTAATATTAGCATGAGCTTTCAAAATCTGGCTACTTTGCACCAATGCCTTACAAAAAGAAGGAAAAAGAAAAGTAAAACAATAAATAATTATCTATAAATCCAAAGAAATGGGTAAAAGTCAGATAACATTTTAACATTCCTCTAATTTCCTTGTGATTCATTAAAGGTATAAAGTTCGACCATGCACTGCAGAAGCGAGTGACAGGTCAATGCCATAGATACTGACCATATATACATATGATCAATGCCTAAACCCCTGTAGCTAGGACCAGAGAGGCCTAGGCAATGGCTGTTGATGGCTCAGCTGGGAGGCTTATAGGCTCCCCCAAAACCTCCCCATCCCTATCTAACAAGGATGATAAGGTTGCAGACACAATTAGAAACTATCGAACTACCATCCTACAGATTGCTCTTCAGGGAGGTCTCCCTGTACAATTCAACAGAAAGGAATGAGGCATACGAAGTTAATAGATCAACACTAGCTCCTATGGGAACCATCAATCGTATTGGTCTACTTCGAGGAGTCTCAGGGTCAGCGGGCAGCGAGCCGAAGAATATGAGTAGGACTATACTATAAAGGCCATTAATGTCCTTATTAAGCAACAAGGAATTCAGAAATTTTTTATTTTGACATTATTTCTCAACATCGAGATCCTCTCTTTACTTCCCTTTACTTTTTTGGGGGGTCCTTTTTTTTTTTTCAATATATGTGTTCTCTTTCTATTCGTTTTACCTACTCAAAAACTCTTTATTTCTATTTATGCTTTAGGTTCGAATTATTTAATTTCATTTTTGAAATTTTATCTTTGAAAATGTATGTTTATTTTCTTTTTAGAAATTAAAAACCATGTTTTCCTTCTGGAAATTAAAAGTATATATTTTGTATTCCAGAAATAAAAAAACTTATTGATTTTATATTTACTAATTAGAAAACATTAGAAATTAACACACATTAGAAATTACTACCTTTTTATCTTGTACTCATAGAAACTATAACTAAAATCTTCTAATTATCAGTAGGAACAAATAAAGTTGAAAATCCTCGGAATAATGAAAGAATTTGAGATAAATCGATATATCTTGTTTTGACGAAACCTTGCTGTAATACGATGCTTTTGATGAATGATACGAGAAGAGTTGCATGCCTTGAACGTTCCCTGCATATTCGGACTTTCTTCATTGATGTGGGCGTCTTCCATTGATACCTCATGAGGAAATTGAAAGCTGACACAGTTTTGTGGCAATCGTGCTGGTTCCGTAGCAACTTTTATAAAGTGACTGATTTTTTTCGCGAGAAGTGAAGACTGTTTTGGGTTGAATTGCATATGATAGTTGCGTGAATAGATTTTTTTAGTCTTGTTTATAGAGGATATTGCTATATTATCGTCTGTGTAATGAACCCATCATTTTAACTGGTCTTTAAAATCAAAAGC
>NC_090763.1:47588140-47593140 GCF_036898095.1 Palaemon carinicauda
TGTTCAGCATCTTTTTAATTTCTAAATGGGGTGAATAAAAATGAAAAATACGCAAGAAAAGGTGATTACTAAAATTCCTTCTACTTATTCAAAAGAGTTGACATTTTTTCAATTTTGTAATTGTTAGAGAAAGGATAAATTATTTGTGTGCAGGAACTAAGAGTATCTCTTGAACAAGAATTAAAAACTGTATCTATGTACTTGTTTTATAGCATAGTTTTAAATTTGTGGATATATATTTTTTTTTCTATTAAGATCTATGTTTATCCCTGATTCATTGATTCAATTGATGGAGAAAAAATTTGTTGAAGTTGCCAAGCTAAGTACTATAGTCAATTCTTTTTAGTGAGGCAGATTTGCACCGACTCGCATGGGTGCCCTTTTAGCTCGGAAAAGTATCCTGATCGCTGATTGGTTGGATAAGATAGTTCTAACCAATCAGATAGCAGGAAACTTTTCCGAGCTGAAAGGGTACCGCGGCGAGTCAGTGCAAACGCACCTCATTAAAAAAAATTAAGTATAGGTCTGAACGTTTTACTTGACTATCTTCGGACCTTGTAACTCTAAAAAGAAAAAAAAAAAGAAATAAATTCAATAGTCATTCCTGTGTGATTCCGGAAAGGAAAAAAAACTTGGTAATGACAAAAAAAAAAAAAATAAAAAAGCGACTTTAGCAGTAACTGATACGAAACATTCTTCATGGGTTTAGTTCTTATCCGTGAAAATACCTTTTGAAGCTTTCTACGGACAATAATTTTTTTCTTTTGTTATACAGTATATGCGTGCTTGTGTGTGTGTATATATATATATATATATATATATGTATATATATATAGATAGATAGATAGATAGATAGATATATATGTTTATATATATACATACATATATATATATATATATATATACATACATATATATATATATATATATTTATTTATACTGTATATAATATATATATATACACACACACACATATATATATATATATATACACACATATGTATATACATATATATACACGATATTCCCACAATATAGTATATTACATAGATCCAAGTAATTGCGTTTGCTGTTCTGGTTTATATAAGCGATTATATGGCTTGACACTGTGAGATATACTCAGACCTTCAAATTTGCGTCTTTCATGTTGCAGTTTCAGATATATCTTTTATTAATACAATCCCCCTCTCTCTCTCCCCGATGGAAGTCCACGAACGCAACAAGGAAATAATTTAAGAAATAAAGGAAATTGTTCTTCACAGACGAGACTGAAGAAAATGCAAAAGGAAAATTTTGGTCTGTCTGTGAGGAGCAATTTCCCTCATTTCTTTAATTATTTGCTTTTTCGTTCGTCGACTTCATTCTGTGAGAGAGAGAGAGAGAGAGAGAGAGAGAGAGAGAGAGAGAGAGAATCCCTTATCAAAGTTTACCCAATTAGGCTAGTAGTTACGATTAATTTTAATCATTCGGAAAAGGTTTAGAACATTATATCTTCCTTGAGAGAGAGAGAGAGAGAGAGAGAGAGAGAGAGAGAGAGAGAGACCCTTATCAAAGTTTACCTAAGTAGGCTAGTAGTTAATATTAATTTTCATCATTCGGAAAAAATTTAGAACATTATATCTTCCTTAAGAGAGAGAGAGAGAGAGAGAGAGAGAGAGAGAGAGAGAGAGAATCCCTTATCAAAGTTTACACAAGTAAGCTAGTAGTTACTATAAAATATTTAGAACATTATATCTTCCTTAAAGTCATAAGTTTCTATCATAAAGACACCCCAATGGATTCTTCAATCTACTCGTGCAAAAAACGATCTGATCACATACAATAACAATAAGTCCTCGGAAATTCCATTTGCCACGAAGGCAGACCTGAGAGAGTTGCTTGAATGCAATCATCTCTAGGTCTGGGAATTGGAAGAATGTAGTCGCCTCCACGTCCGGAGTTCATAGTTAATGGAATTTTTTTTTTTTTTGCCAGTGACTTTCAGAAATCAGTGATGTGAAGTTAAAGACTTGAATCATTTTGAAGTTAATTTTATATTTTATTTGTCCGTTCGTCATAACTCTGGCCATTCCCATCATCATTATCATTATTATTACTTGCTAAGCTACAACTCTAGTTGGAAAAGCAAGATGCTATATGCCCAGGGGCTCCAACAGGGAAAATAGCCCAGTGAGGAAAGGAAAAAAGGAAAGTAATATATTTTATGAACAATGACATTTAAATAAATATTTCCAATATGAACTATGAAAACTTTAACGAAACAAGAGGAAGAGAAACGAGATAGAATAGTGTGCCCGAGTGTACCTTCAAGCAAGAGAACTCTAACCCAAGACAGTGGAAGGCCATGGTACAGAGGCTATAGCACTACCCAAGACTAGAGAACAATGGTTTGATTTTAGAGTGTCCATCTCCTAGAAGAGCTGCTTACCATTGCTAAAGAGTCTCTTCTATTCTTACCAAGAGGAAAGTAGCCACTGGACAATTACAGTGCAATAGTTAACCCCTTAGGTGAAGAAGAATTGTTTGGTAATCTCAGTGTTGTCAGGTGAATGAGGACCGAGGAGACTCTGTAAAGAATAGGCCAGACTATTCGGTGTATGTGTAGGCAAAATAAAAGTGAACCGTAACTAGAGAGAAAGATCCAATGCAGTACTGTCTGGCCAGTCAAAGGACCATATATGATCATCATCATCATCTCCTCTTCCTACGCCTATTGACGAAAGTCGTCTCTATCTTGAGCTTTTAAGTCAATGCTTCTCCATTCATATATACACTGTGTATATATATGTATATATATATACAGTATATATATATATATATATATATATAATATATATAATATATGCGTAAGAATAACAGGAAAACGTGATGCTCAGATGCAGAAGAACCACAGGGAAAATGAAAATACGAAATATACGATTCAGTCCTGACTATTTTCGTGATACTTCTTCAGTCCTCTGAAGAAGTATCACGAAACTAGTCAGGACTTAATCGTATATTTTGTATTTTCATTTTCTCTGTGGTTCTTCTGCATATATATATATATATATATATATATATATATATATTTATATATATATATATTCACGAGCTCCTTGCGATCACATGTCAAGTGGGAAGGAATGAGCTGCTCAGATAACAGGAAACTTAACAATGTCTATTGAATCTTGATAAAGTGAAAACTATTCAAATATTCTGCATAATTGATAGTCTCGTGCAACACCGGTGACCTTTTTAAAACTTACTTTCGCCCTCTTCTATGTATCATCTGCATGACCTTGACCATATCCTTGACCTTATAGTCTGTGTACGTTCTCTTTTGCTTCGAAGCTGGTAGGGAGAATTAATCAGAATTTTAATAGAATTAGAATATTTATGAATAATGTATTATAACAAAATTTATTAGAGACCATTTGGTGGAGAAATTATGAGTTATGGTTTTCGTGTGAAGAAATTACAGGATGAGAAATGATGATATTTTTTGGGGGGGAAAAAAATAAGATATTTATTTCTCGTAAATAACGACTTTATAGTAAAAGCACATACTTTCTTTAGCATGCATATATGTATGTGTGTATAATTATGTATATGTATATATATATATATATATATACACACATATATATATATATTTATATATATATATATATATATATACATATACACATATATATATATTTATATATATACATATATATATACATATATATATATATATATACATATACACATATATATATATTTATATATATACATATATATATATATACATATATATATATATATATATACATATATATATATACATATACACATATATATATATATATATACACATATATATATACATAAATATACATACATTATATATATATATATATATATATACAGTGTATGTATATATGTAGGCCATATATATGCATACACACAACAACAACAATAGCAAATGCACCTGTTTCTCGTCCACTGCAGGACAAAAGCCTTAGACATGTAGGGTTTGGCCAGTTAACATCACCATGCTAGCCAATGCGATTTGGTGATGGTGGGATTTTTATCTGATCGCTCACGGCAAATCAACCTAGTATGGGTGGCCCTGACTAGTACAGCTTTGCTGATCGTGGCAATATGTAAACTCTCTCACCACGTTAAAAGACTTTTTAAATACCGAAGTTTCGCATTATTCGTAGCAGTAACAAGAGTTAATATACTCAATTTTTTTTAATGAGGCGCATTCGTACCGACTCGCAGCGGGTGCCCTTTTAGCTCGAAAAAGTTTCCTGCTATCTGATAGGTTAGAATTATCTTGTCCCACCAATCAGCTATCAGGAATTATTTCCGCGCTAAATGGGCACCGCCTACAAGCTGGTGAAAATCTGCCTCGCTAAAAAGAATTGTCTATAGTTATTATTGAATGGGAGAGATGGTAAGTCTTGTTTGTCTAATTCATACCTTTAAAGTTTAACTTCTTCAATTTTGGACGAAAGTTTTTTTTCCTTCCATCACCGTTCAGATATATAGACCTTGCCTTCCATATACTGTTGTAGGGCCATATAGTATTAGAATCGGGCCTTAGTTGGGCGGCGCTAGATCTAATAGTGGAGTTAACTACTCAAAGAATATCGTTGTAGCACAGATTTAATCGCTAAATATACGGATAAAACCAAGCTCTTTCAGAATAAGTCCCCACAACCGTATTCTATTCAATATTGCATTGCATATATAGAAGAAATAAATAGAATTCTTCAAAAATGGGTATTGTTGGCATCTTTGTTGATTCATCTTACAGAAGAATGGTGAAAAAAGTATATATATATATATATATATATATATTCCTCTTGTTTCTTTGTTAATTTACCTTACAGAAGAATGGTGAAAAAGTATATATATATATATTTTCTACTTGTTTCTTTGTTGATTTATCTTACAGAAGAATGGTGGAAAAGTATATATTTTCCTCTTGTTTCCTTGTTAATTTATCTTACAGAAGAATGGTGAAAAAG
>NC_090763.1:47615640-47620640 GCF_036898095.1 Palaemon carinicauda
TACACTCCAAAATCAAACCATTGTTCTCTAGTCTTGGGTAGTGCCATAGCCTTTGTACCATGGCCTTCCTCTGTCTTGGGTTAGAGTTCTCTTGCTTGAGGGTATACTCGGGCACACTATTCTATCTTATTTCTCTTCCTCTTGTTTTGTTAAAGTTTTTATAGTTTATATAGGAAATATTTATTTTAATGTTACTGTTCTAAGAATATTTTATTTTTCTTTGTTTCCTCTCCTCACTGGGCTATTTTCCCTGTTGAGGCCCCTGAGCTTATAGCATCCTGCTTTTCCAACTAGGGTTGTAGCCTAGCAAGTAATAATAATAATAATAATGATGATGATAATAATAATAATAATAATAATAATAATAATAATAATAATAATAATAATAATAATAATAATAATAATAATAATAATAAATGTCACATACTCATCTGGTGTACCGTGATTATTCACCGTCAATGTGTATGTGGTATGAATGATGAAACTTGCCTCATGCACTCGTATTGTCTGTTGCATAAACTTGCCTATATAATTCTTATTCATACAGCCCGCATCTGATACTGCAGGATGAATATATGTTATTCATGATATTGTTATGCTGTGCCTTGATATGTATAGAGCAGTCCCCCCTGTAAGTGTGCGAATGATAAAAAGTCTGTTGTTGAGGCTGTTGCCATATAGTTAGGGGTCTGGAAAGAGAGGCTGTTTACTCCTTTTGTCTGAGTAAATCAACGGAAAAAAATTCCTTGACAAAAGGCTTTGAATTAAAGATAAATTTTTGAAGAGCAATGAGTTTTTCATATAATTAGCATAAATATATTTGGGAAAGGGAATCTGTAAAGTTTTTTTCATAATTTAATAAATGTCTAAATGAAAATGACGCTAAACAAGTAGAAAGCTGACCAGGCTGACATGTGTCATTTTATAGTTTATATATGACGTATCTGTTTTTGACGTTGTTAATAGTTTATATAGGACATCTGTTTTGACGTTGTTACTGATTTCAGAATGATTTATTGTTAATTTATTCTCATCATTTATTTATTCCCTTATTTCCTTTCCTCACTGGGCTATTTTTCCCTATTGGAGCCCTTGGGCTTATAGCATCCTGCTTTTCCAACTAAGGTTGTAGCTTGGCTAGTAATAATAATAATAATAATAATAATAATAATAATGATAATAATAATAATAATAATAATAACTGTTATTGTTATTATTATTATTATTATTTATTATTCTATATAAGATTTATAGTAACCGTATAAACGATCGATCTATATTTAACGAGGTGTGTGGTCAACCTGAGGTAATTCGTTTTCTGTGCTAAGAATAAGGAGCCAATATCGTAATCAGCTCATTAGTAAAAGGTTGCATCTTTACTAAGTTGATTAAGCAATCTTGTTATTTTTGGCAATATGGTTGAGCGCCTCTATTCTATTTACAGACTGAATTCATCAAGAAAATGTCTTTTACCTTGAAGATATTGGACTTACGTGAAAAATTCAGTTATTATCTTTATCTTTATGGTGATGACCTAATATTTATTTTTCACGGGAAAGATAGAGTACTCTACTCTTGACCATGCTATCAGTAGGTCTTGCTAATTACCTCCGCCAACGAAGTTGGGAGGGGGTTATGTTTTCACCCCTTTTTGTCCGTTTGTTTGTATGTGAATAACTTCCGGGCCACAATTTTACTCATAGAATAGTGAAACTTTCAGGGATTAATAGCTATGTTGAGACGTGGAAGTGATTGAATTTCAAAAGTTCTGAGTCAAAGGTCAAGGTCAAGTAAAAGGTCGACCGAATTAACCCTAACTTAACATCAAGTTCGAACATGGTTGTCAGACTTCAAATATGCCTATATGGTCGAAATTGATTCTGGGAAAGGCAAGCTGTTTTCGAGAAATAAGCTACTATGGCGGAGGTCTGCACTCAGAGTGCTTTTCTAGTTTCTCAATATTTTGCCATCTCTCTCTCTCTCTCTCTCTCTCTCTCTCTCTCTCTCTCTCTCTCTCTCTCTCTCTCTCTCAAAGACTTCTGTATCATAGCCCTTGGAGTTTTAGTTACATTCTTATACGTGACAAATATGTCCCTTTGCAGTTCAGTAATGTCCAGTAAGCCCTTCAAAATTATTTTATCATGGGCATGTTGACGTAACCACATACCATTCATGTCAGTGACGTGTCGGCATGTATATAATAGAGTTAGATACTTTAGATTTGAAAAAAGGGAAAATTTTATATTAATAGGTATCAAAGTTCTGCGATTTTGAACAGAATGAAACCATTGACAGAGGATCGAATCGCTTTTGCTCCATTGCAATATCATGATATTTTGGATTTTGGTGGGACTTACCTCCTACATTTTATTAATCATTTTTGTGATATTTATCATTGTTATTTATAATTGTAGCTGTTTTCATTGATGCAATGTTCAAGCAACCAAGTGTGCTCGATTATTTTATGCAGTAAGTTAATATTGGCGAACTTGACATTTAAGAAATATACGTTTCTATATTTTTCAGGATTCAAAGGATTTTTAATGATTTAGAAAAATGGTTCATTGAATTTGTCATTCAAGAAATATACGTTTCATGAAAAATTGAATTTCAAAATGACAACCTGCTCAAAAAAAAAAAAAAACATTATTCCTACAATTTTTCAGGAATGAAAGGTTTTTAATGATCTAGAACAGGGTTCAATCCAAATGAGGGCCTCAGTTATCAAGAGGGTATAAAATATGATCATAGCCTTAAGGTATGGAAATCTGGAGATCTTCGTAGTCGCATCTTACACATCTTAGATATGAACCACTTGACCAGTTTTATTATATCCAGATATCCCTTTGAAATTTGTTGCGGTTTTTATTTTAGTTTATTTTATTTAATATGGAGAAAACCATTCTCTCTCTCTCTCTCTCTCTCTCTCTCTCTCTCTCTCTCTCTCTCTCTCTCTCTCTCTCTCTCTCTCTCTCTCTCTATATATATATATATATATATATATTTGTGTGTGTGTGTGTGTTGACCAGGCTGACATGAGTCTTTTTATAGTATATATATGACATATCTGTTTTTGACGTTGTTAATAGTTTATATAGGACATATCAGTTTTGACGCTGTTACTGTTTTTAGAATGATATATTGTTAATCTATTGTTAATCTATTCTCATCATTTATTTACTTCCTTATTTCCTTTCCTCACTGGGCTATTTTTCCCTATTGGAGCCCTTGGGCTTATAGCATCTTGCTTTTCCAACTAGGGTTGTAGCTTGGCTAGTAATAATAATAATAATAATAATAATAATAATAATAATGATGATAACAACAACAACAACAACAACAACAACAACAACAACAGTAATGTCTTTAGCTTAGTCTACATTCATTTTCCACTAGTAAAGACAAACGACACGAAATCTGTGTCAGCGACAAATTTCACGTTTCTTCGCCCCTTTTCCTTCACCGTTAGATGTAACGGTTTGTGACATACCGTTTGTAATGTCGATTGCATTGCTTGGTGCTTGCGGTCATTCCTGCTTGATCTGGATTTATTCATGTACGTGGATGCTGACTCAAGACAATGAATCCATCATATATGGTCAGGCATTCTCCTGTGTGTTATTAATAGTTGTGTAGGAACTTAGATGCTTGGTTATTGAATCACCGTCAGGTTTTTTTTATTAGTAATTTAAATGATATACCATATTGAAGGTAATGAATTGAAATACATTTTTTCTTTTTTTACAGTGTCTTCAATAAAAAAAACACTACCATTGTGAACTTATGAATTCAAATACATTTTTTTTTTTTTTACAAAAAGTGTCTTCAATGAAAAAACACTACCATTTTGAACTTAATGAACTCAAATACATTTTTTTTTTTTTTTACAAAAAGTGTCTTCAATGAAAAAACACTACCATTTTGAACTTGATGAATTCAAATACATTTTTTTTTTTTTTTACAAAAAGTGTCTTCAATGAAAAAACACTACCATTTTGAACTTAATGAATTCAAATACATTTTCTACAAAAAAGGGAAGACAATATGAATTTCTCATCATCTAATAAACAAAAAAAAAACACTACCATTTTGAAATTGGTAATGATATGAAAAACATTTTTACAAAAATGGAAGATAATATTAGTCTGTAATCATCAAATAAAAAAAACACTGACTTCATGGAAAGGATTGATTGATTGATTGATTCATAGTTTTCAGGCATCCTGACATCTAAGGTCATTGACGCCGGTAACATTTAATTTATGTATACAAAAATAAAAAATAAATAAAAATAAAAATAAAAGTATTTAATTAAAATCTTAAAAGTTGAATGTCATAAAAGTTAAATAGTTTTCAGAAGACCTGCTTCTGAAATAAATCTAAAAATGCCACTTGCATAGTAGGACACGTCATTTCCAAGGATCTTACCAAGGATGAATCTGCCACCCTCACCTCGAGCCTCAAAAAATATCTATTCCTTAAGTTTCATGGATAGGAAATGTCAAAGAATCTTGCCTCTACGATTTCTTAAGGAGTAACCGTTTACTGCAACTAATTCTCGCAAATTGATGCGTTCTTTGGTTTCGGACTTGATTAATGAATTCTCGTGAACCTGTGAACCACCGAGTTTCTTCCAAGTAATTGTGCTCTGTGGAATGTGTTGTTTTTTAGAAAAGGAATTTCTTAGTACTTACGGAAGTGTTCGGTTAAATTAAGGGCTTATCAACTTTTTTCTCTTTTTTTAATCCAAAGATCCTTTTTTATCCTTTGTTGATCTTGGCGAAGAAACGGAAGTGTTCGGTTAAATTAAGGGCTTATTTTTATTTTAATCCAAAGATCCTTTTTGATCCTTTGTTGATCTTGGCGAAGAAACACTTATATTAAAGATATGGTTAATTGTCGATGAAGCACTCTTATTTCAATTTCCATATTAAAAGCAGGCCACGATACGACTAAAATTATCCTTCATCAATCAAGTTGAAAGTGCTTAATTTTCTTTT
>NC_090763.1:47629545-47642045 GCF_036898095.1 Palaemon carinicauda
GTTTAGTATGAAGATAATATTCATTGGGAATGCAATGATCAGTTACTGTAGGCAGCAGGTGCAAGCGGGATAGGTATAGGACGAGTTTTATTTTACGAAATAGGGTACTTGATGTTGCAAGTCATTGGTACTCTTAAGTTCAAGCCCCGGCTGGTATGCGGCCCACTCCCTCTCTCTCTCTCTCTCTCTCTCTCTCTCTCTCTCTCTCTCCTACTCTTGGAAATCCTTTCCATTATCTTTCTTTTTTCTTAAATGCGGGGGAAATCTTGGGTCTCCATTTTTTATTCCCATGGCTGTAGCATCGGCAGAATATGATCACACGAGTTGTTTGCTGAAGGGGAATTCCCCTACGAAGGTCAAGTTAAACCCACTTTCGTAGCAGCAGCAGTAGAAAAGTGCGTTACTTTATGTAGGATGATGAAACATGACGTTTCTCATTGCAAATTATTGAATTAAAAGCTCAAGATAGAGACGACTGGTGAAATCTAATCGAGGCCCTTTGCGTTAATAGATGTAGGAGGAGATGATACTATATATAATTATATATATATAACATATACATATATATGTATACATACACAGTATATTGTTTCCCCTAATTAAGGATAGCTCCTAATCAAAAAACAACACGACAGTCACTACCACGTTTGTCATTATTATTATTATTATTATTATTATTATTATTATTATTATTATTACTATTATTATTATTATTATTATTATTATTTGCTAAGCTACAACCCTAGTTGGAAAAGCAGGATGCTATAAGCCTAGGGGCCCCAAGAGTGAAAATAGTCCAGTGAGGAAAGGAAACAAGGAAAAAATAAAATATTTCCTGAACAGTAACATTATTAAAATAAATTTTTTCTATATAAACTAAAAAAACAACTTAGCAAAACAAGAGGCAGATAAATTAGATAGAATATTGTGCTCTAGTGTACCCTCAAGCAAGAGAACTCTATCCCAAGACAGTGGAAGACGTGGTATAAAGGTTATGGCACTACCCAAGACTAGAGAACAATGGTTTGATTTTGGAGTGTCCTTTCTCCTAGAAGAGCTGCCTACCACATAATATATGTATATATATATATATATATATGTGTGTGTGTGTGTGTGTGTGTGTAGATATATTTCCTTATGTGTATATATAAATGAATATATATACATATATATATATATATATTATATATATATATAAATTATATTCATTGATATATATATATATAATATATATATATTATATATATAGATGTGTATCTTTGTTTGTTCTTTTATTTTTATATATGTATGAATAATATATATATATATATATATATTTACATATGTATATATGTATGTATGCACATATATATGTAGATATGCTTATAAAGCTTTTGAACGTGTATGGTTAAATATGCATACATATATGTTTTGTATGTATGTATGTATATAAGTGAGATTGTGTGTGAGAGGTAAGTGAATTTAGAAAGATCGGTAAGAGATGGATGTTTGTTCTGTCATTCGAGTTTCATTTCTTTAATCCACACACGTTTTGCACAGAGTGCTAATTGTTGACACACAGGTAATGCAATGAAGTTTAGACTCTAACTTCCCTCTCGTTCCTCAAGCCGAGGAACGAGTTGAAGTTTAAAATCGAGTTGTTGCTTGTCTTTGCAGCCGATTCACTTTTGCAGGCTTTCTTTTTCATCTTTGACTTAATCCATGGGACAATGTCCTAATTCTGTTATTTTTCTAATTGGTTTTCATCCTTCTACCTGGTATTTTGAAGATATATTCGATTATAATCGAGTATTTCTTTGTCTTTTGGCTTGGCTATAGAATGACTGAAATATAATGAGCCCTCGCCAGGATGAAAAAATCTTTTGATAAAATTGCTGGTGATGAGAAATCTTTTGATAAAATTGCTGGTGATGAGAAATCTTTTGATATAATTGCTGGTGATGAGAACTGTGTTATTGAATGTAAGTTCAACCATATTTTTTAAAATTTTATATCTCTTTAAACATTAAATATAAGTTTATCGAAAGGTGAACTAATATTTTAGATTAAGTTAATGATTGTTAATAGTTTTTTAAATGGATAACCCGAAGATATTCAAGATTTACTTTTGATTGAAGTTTTATTGTAATAAGTATTTGGATGGATACCCGAACATATTTTAACCTTGGGTTAGCCCACACAGCTTTCTTCTGTTGTAAACAAGTAATCATCTGTATTGCTTGAACAATCACTTTAGCAATGCCCTTTAGCAAGGACGATGACTGCCAATGTTGCAAATCCAGCCAATGCCTTCATGGCGACCCTTCACTTTGCATCTAAATTTTTATTGTTTGGGACCAGATTAATCTATATAACTAATAACTGGAATGTTATTACTTCCATCAAGGAGGTTGTAAAATTACCTTTTTTTTTTTTTTTTTTTTTTTTTTTTTTTTTTTACAGGATTACGTAATCCTTCTTGCCACATTTTAACCAATTTAAACAACGGATAGGCATTATGCTCTGGAAAAAATCATTAAAATTCGGAGGTGATTCGGATAAAAGTTTTGATTCTGGTTATTATTTCATGATAGATTCATTCACGGTCAACATATGAAAAGGGGAAAACCTGGTCCGTAGACTTGGGGAAAATTTCAATCTTCATTGGCGGAGGTCTTAAATCTCTTGATTGCTCTTTCTGCTTGTTAGATGTGTAATTGAATTTTTTATTACTTTAACTTTTAAAACTTATATTAGTTAAGATTGCTCTGCTTGAGGAAATTGGTAGTAGGTTGGCCAGGGCACCAGCCACCCGTTGAAATACTACCGCTAGAGAGTTATGGCTCCTTTGACTGGCCAGACAGTACTACTGTACATTAGATCCTTCTCTCTGGTTACGGTTTCATTTTCCTTTCGCCAACACATACACAAAATAGTCAGATTCTTTACATATTCTCCTTTGTCCTCATACACCTGACAACACAAAGATCACCTAACAATTCTTTTCCTCTCAAGGGGTTAACTACTGTACTGTAATCGTTCAGGTGGCTACTCTCCTCTTGGGAAGGGTAGAGGAGACTCTTTAGCTATGGTAAGCAACTCTTCTAGGAGAAGGGACATTCCAAAATCAAACCATTGTTCTCTAGTCTTGGGTAGTGCCATAGCCTCTGTACCATGGTCTTCCACTGTCTTTGGTTAGAGTTTTCTTGCTTGAGAGTATACTCTTGCACACTATTCTATCTATTTCTCTTCCTATTGTTTTGTTAAAGTTTTTATAGTTTGTATAGGAAATATTTAATTTAATGTCACTGTTCTTAGAATATTTTATTTTTTCTTTGTTTCCTTTCCTCACTGGGCTATTTTTCCTGTAGGAGCCCCTGAGCTTATAGCATCCAGCTTTTCCAACTAGGGTTGTAGCCTAGCAAGTGATAATAATAATAATAATAATAATAATAATAATAATAATATAATAATAATAATAAATAATAATTGATGTCGCATACTCATCTGGTCTACCCTGATTATTCACCGTCTATGTGTATGTGTATGAATGATGAAAGTTGCCTCATCATAAGTACATTATTATTACAGATAGGCTGAAGATGACAGAAGTTATGTCGAAAGCTACCAAATAAAGATGAATGATACCAGAATTGACCATTTTATTTTTACTTTAAACTGCGATTCCTAAGAGGAACCCAACTATCTATCTATCTATCTATCTATCTATCTATATATATATATATATATATATATAACCGGACACTTGCTCTTTTTTATATAGGGGAGAAGTAGCTTTCAAAGTCACATTCAGTCATTATTCAGCAAGTCCCCTTTTTCTGACGATGTCTGTTGCATAAACTTGCCTATATAATTCTTATTCATACAGCCCACATCTGATACTGCAGGATGAATATATGTTATTCACGAGATTGTTATGCTGTGCCTTGATATGTATAGAGCAGTCTCCCCTGTAAGTGTGCGAATGATAAAAAGTCTGTTGTTGAGGCTGTTACCATATAGTTAGGGGTCTGGAAAAGAGAGGCTGTTTACCCCTTTTGTCTGAGTAAATCAACGAAAAAAAAAATCCTTTACAAAAGACTGAATTGAATATAAATTTTTTGAAAATCAATGAGTTTTTTCATATAATTAGCATAAATATATTTGGGAAAGGGAATCTGTAAAGTTTTTTATACCTTAATAAAAGTCTAAATGAAAATGACGCTAAACAAGTAGAAAGTTGACCAGGGGGTCTAAATGAAATTGACGCTATAACAAGTATAAAAGTTGACCAGGCTGACATGAGTCCTTTTTTATAGTTTATAAATGGACATTTCTGTTTTTGAAGTTGTTAATAGTTTATATAGGACATATCTGTTTTTGACGTTGTTACTGTTTTCAGAATGGTTTATTGTTAATTTCTTCTCATCATTTATTTATTCCCTTATTTCCTGTCCTCACTGGGCTATTTTTTCCCTATTGGAAGCCCTTGGGCTTATAGCATCTTGCTTTTCCAACTAGGGTTATAGCTTGGCCAGTAATAATAATAATAATAATAATTCTATATGAGATTTATAGTGACTGTATAAAACAATCGATCTATAATTAACGAAGTTTGTGGTCAAACCTAAGGTAACTCGTTTTCTGTGCTAAGAATAAGGAGCCAATATCGTAATCAGCTCATTAGTAAAAGGTTGCATCTTTACTAGATTAAGCAATCTTGTTATTTTAGGCAATATGGTTGAGCGCCTTCACCAAATATATCATCTATTCTATTTACGGACTGAATTCATTAAGAAAATGTCTTTTACCTTGAAGATATTGGACTTACGTGAAAAAATTCAGCTATTATCTTTATCTTTATGGTGATGACCTAATATTTATTTTTCACGGGAAAGACTGAGTCCTTTACTCTTGACCATGCTATCTGTAGTCCTTGGTAGTTACCTCCGCCATCGAAATTGGGAGGGGATTATTTTTTTGCCTCTGTGTTTGTCCGTTGTTTGTTTTGTGAACAACTCCCTGGCCACAATTTTATTCATAGAGTAGTGAAACTTTCAGGGATTAATAGCTATGTTGAGACGTGGAAATGATTAAATTTCAAAAGTCCTAGTCAAAGGTCAAGGTCAAGCAAAAGGTCTACCGAATTAACCCTAACTTACATAAAGTTCGAACTTGGTTTGCACAGGCCTTTAAATACGCCTACGGTCTAAATTGATTCTGGGAAAGGCAAGCTAGTTTCGAGAAATAAGCTGCTGTGGCGGAGATCTGCACTCTGAGTGCATTTCTATTTCTTGATATTTTGCCATCTCTCTCTCTCTCTCTCTCTCTCTCTCTCTCTCTCTCTCTCTCTCTCGAAACAAAACGTCAGAGAAAATCCTTAAATATCCTGACCTTACTGGAGGTCACGTTTGTTTCATAACACACACGCAGTATCTCTCTCTCTCTCTCTCTCTCTCTCTCTCTATATATATATATATATATATAAAATATATATATATATATATATATAAATATATATATATATATATATAAATATATAAATATATATATATATATATATATAAATATATATATATATATATATATAATCTATGTATATTTAATATATATAAGAAGGACACTCCAAATTTAAACTATTACTATTGTTCTCGACTTCTGGGTAGTGTCATAGCCTCTGTACCATGGTCTTCCACTGTTTTGGGTTAGAGTTCTCTTGCTTGAGGGTACACCCAGGCACAATCTGTGTTTCCTTATTTCCTTTCCTTTAATCACTGGGCTATTTTCCCCGTTGGAGCCCTTATAGGGCTTCTAGCATCCTGCTTTTCCAACTAGGGTTGTAGTTTAGCAAGTAATAATAATAATAATAATAATAATGATAATAATAATAATAACAATAATGATAATGATGATGATGATGACGACGACGACGACAGCAACAGAAACACAACAACAACAACAACAACAACTCAACTCAACTCAACTCAAACAACAACACAACACAACACAACAACAACAACAACAACAATAGTGTCTGTGGCTTAGTCCTACATTCCTTTTCCACTAGTAAAGACAAACGACACGAAATCTGTGGCAGCGACAAATTTCACGTTTCTTCGCCCTTTTCCTTCACCGTTAGATGTAACGGTTTGTGACATACCGTTTGTAATGCCGATTGCATTGCTTGGTGCTTTGCGGTCATTCCTGCTTGATCTGGATTTTATTCATGAACGTGGATGCTGACTCAAGACAATGAATCCATCATATATGGTCAGGCATTCTCCTGTGTGTTATTAATAGTTGTGAAGGAACTTAGATGCTTGGTTATTGAATCACCGTCAGGTTTTTTTTATTAGTAGTTTAAATGATATACCATTTTTAAGTTAATTGAAATACATTTTTTTTACAAAAAGTGTCTTCAGTGAAAAAACACTATCATTGTGAACTTATTGAATTCAATACATTTTTTTTTTACAAAAAGTGTCTTCAATGAAAAAACACTACCATTTTGAACTTAATGAATTCAAATACATTTTCTACAAAAAAGGGAAGACAATATGAATTTATCATCATCTAATAAAAAAAAAAAAACACTACCATTTTTAAATTGCTAATTATATCAAAAACATTTTTACAAAAATGGAAGATAATATTAATTTACAGTCATCAAATAAAAAAACACTGACTTCATGGAAAGGAAATGTCAACGAATCTTGCCTCTACGATTTCTTAAGGAGTAACCGTTTACTGCAACTAATTCTCGCAAATTGATGCGTCTTTGGTTTCGGACTTGATTAATGAATTCTCTTGAACCCGCGAACCACAAAGAGTTTCTTCCAAGTAATTGTGCTCTGTGGAAGGTGTTGTTTTTCAGAAAAGAAATTTCTCAGTATTTACGGAAGTGTTCGGTTAAATTAAGTTTTTTTTTTTTTTTTTTTTTTTTTTTTTTTTTTTTTTCTCTCCAAAGATGCTTTTTTATCCTTTGTTGATCTTGGCGAAGAAGAAACACTTGTAATAAAGATATGGTTAATTGTCGATGAAGCACCTCTATTTAAATTTCCTTATTAAAAGCAGGTCACGATACGATTAAAATTATCCTTCACCAATCAAGTTGAAAGTGCTTAATTTTTTTCTTTTTAATCCAAAGATCTTTTTTGATCCTTTATTAATCTTGGCGAAGAAACACTTGTATTAAAGATAGGATTAATTGTCGACGAAGCACTCTATTTCAATTTCCATATTAAAAGCAGGCCACGATACGACTAAAATTATCCTTCATCAATCAAGTTGAATTATGATGACGTATAATGAGTCATTCTTCAAAAGAATTTATACATACTTCCTAAGGTCGACTGTGAAGCCTTATTTCTCTTCTATCTTACATTTTTGCGATTCAGTCTCTAAGAAACATTCTTCTCTTATTTATGGTTCCTCTTTCCCTTCTTCCTCTTCCATTTGTTCTCATCTTTCCCTTCTTCCTCTCCCATTTGTTCTTCATCTTTCCCTTCTTCCTCTCCCATTTGTTCTTCATCTTTTCCCTTCTTCCTCTCCCATTTGTTCTTCATCTTTCCCTTCTTCCTCTCCCATTTGTTCTTCATCTTTCCCTTCTTCCTCTCCCATTTGTTCTTCATCTTTCCCTTCTTCCTCTCCCATTTGTTCTTCATCTTTCCCTTCACACGCAAGACACACCAACGTCACCAGCAATTTGACCTTAACATCGATAGGGAAGTTTAAAACATTTGCCTTCCGCGAAAGATCCTGATCCGGTAAGAACTGGTTCAGATGAGGTCCTATTTAGAGGTCCTATCTATCATGTCTCCTCACCACGCCCTTCCTGGAGTGTTAAAATCGACACGTCATTATTCCTTCCATCTTTTCAGGAATGAAAGGAATTCCATTGTCCCTTATAATTTCACATCTCGCAAAAATTGTCTGTGATGGCAGTGTTAGCCCAGCGGGCGACAGAGTATCTATCTGTTTCGGATTGTGTGGATTTCTGGTGTCATTTTATGCTGGTGTGCGATGGCTTTCAGTCGGGAATGTTTATAGTAAAGTTTAATGGGATATGTATCTTTCCTATCTCTCTCTCTCTCTCTCTCTCTCTCTCTCTTTCTCTCTCTCTCTCTCTCTATATATATATATATATAATATGTATGTGCAAAGAGTAATGCATCACACTAAATTTCTCGTGACAAGTTGCAACACTGGTCCAATTTCTCAATGGCAGAGAATATCAACATAAATATATCCAAGCTGTCTTAAGATAAGTATATATACACACACGCATATATATGCATATATATATTTATATGTATATATATGTGTATATATATATATATATATACACTAGTGTTCGCGAAATCGTCAAAACTGATGGATGTATATTTAGATAGTTTTGTACACACACACCCCTCGTTCTCACCAGTTTATGACTACTCTCTCTTCCCCTACCAGAGAGCTGAGCGTAACCGTGTATATATATATATATATATATGGATATATAAAATATATATATATATGATATATATACATATGAAATATATACATACATATATATATATATATATACTGTATATATATATATTATCTATATTAATATAATAGCCAAAATCTTTCTTTTTATTATATATATATATATATATATATATTGTAGACGAAGATATGACGGTATCTTTTAAGTTTGTGGCTTATTGACTGTTCCTCGACATTTTCTTCAGAATATTGTTTAATGTTCCCCCGATTGAATGCCATATAGTATGAGTTAATATTTTCATGAATCTGTCCATTGGTTTGAACCAAATTAATATATATTATAATATTTTGGTAATAAGAAAGTTTTTTTTTTTTTTAGGAATATAAGATATTGTAAGATTATCGAATAATAATCATTCCATTTTTATATTTTTCATGAGTCTATCCATTGGTTTGAACCAAATTGGTATATATTATAATATTTTGGTAAGAAGGTTTTTTTTTAGGAATACAAGATATTGTAAAATTATCGTATAATGAAAATTCCACTTAAGAACAATTTAAGATATGGTTAATCCCACAGTATTATTATGCAAAGAGAGACAAATTATGGAAATAGAAACCTAAGGAATTGGTAATTATTTATCTTTGTGCCATTTATGCCAACGAGAGGGAATTAATAGACTGGAGCTGCCAGACGAGAATGACATATAAGGGAAGAAATTAAACGTGGAAGTTAAGACGGTGATCTCAAGAGCTTGGCCATTCATTCGTTTCCTCGTCTCTCCGCCCAGAAACAGATAGTGTAGGTCGCGAAGGTTGTGTGGTGCAAGCCTTCTGTCGTAAAGTATTGCTTCGCATACGTTCCCCGATCATATATGCAATATATACTGTGTATATATATATATATATATATATATGTGTATATATATATATACACATATATATTTATTTATTTATTTATATGTATGTTTATACGTATATGTATGTGTATATATAGATATATATAAACATATATACATATATGTATATTTATATGTATATATATACATAATATATATATGTATATATATACATATATGCATATGTATGTATATATATATATGTATATGTATATATATATATATATATATACTGTACATACACAGAGAACGGTATGACATTAACAATTTAGGAAGTGAATAGTAAGGTAATATTGTTAAGAGGAAATGACCAATGTCACACCCTTTAGAAATTTATTTTATGAATTCCACAGAAACAATTATTACGATGTATTGTTGAGTAATTTAGTGTTTTCGAGTGATACAGCATAATGAATTGTATTCAAATGTTTAATATTCGTAAGGGAGCTAAAATATAACGTGACATCTTTCAGTAATTTGTTACAAATTTATCAAGTTTTAAGGAAGTATCAAACTGTACAATAGAATGACAAAGGGAAAAATTTAACAATAGGAATAATTTTATTGAATAATTTCTAGAAATGTCTTAATAATATAACCAAATCTTGCCGACGTTTCCTTAAAAGATTTGCTATTGGAAGCCCCTTATATATTTTCTCATTAAGATCATTACTATGGAATAATGGTTTATTGTTTAAAAGAACTCCCTTATATATTTTGTAATACGATTATCATTAAAGAAAAAAAATCATGGAAAATTTGCAGACGCCTCCTTTAAAAGATTTGCTATTGGAAGCCCCTTATATATTTTCTCATTAAGATCATTACTATGGAATGATGGTTTATTGTTCAATAGAACTCCCTATATATTTTGTAATAAGATTACCATTAAGAAAAAAAATCATTAAATAATTTTTTTCCGATTTTATGAACCAGACATTTCTGAGCTTGGTTTATTGTTTAAAAAAAACCCTTATATATTTTGTACTAAGATTACCATTAAAGAAAAAAAATCATTGAAAATTTTTTCTCCGATTTTATGAACCAGACATTTCTGAGCTTCGGCAAATCTTTGACGCTTACTCCTCTGAAATGGTATTGTTCAGTGCTCCTTTTATCCTCTAGAGTCTAGAGTCTAAAAGGAACACAGTGCAATAGAGCCTAGAGTCTAGACTCCACTGTACAGTAGAGCCTCCGCTCCCTCACCCCCATACAGTAGAGGCTAGGGGCATGACGCAACGAGCAAGCCTACATTAGTCGACTTTTAATGTCTCTATGGCCGGCTTAGACTGGATCGCTTACCATTGCAAGGTAGTTAGCCTTGAGGATCTAACCGAGGTTCTTCCTGACAACATTTCTTTTTTTTACTCTTAATTTGTTCATGTATTTTCAAGTGGATGGTAAACTTTCTATCGGTCAAAGTGTAGTTGAAATTAAAGAGTCAAATATGTTGTTGTTAAGTGAGTGCGTTCTAATTTTCCAATAGATATTCTCAAATGATTAATATTAATATATAGTGTAGGTCGAACAAAATTGATATACATCAATACGATAAGGTTATACGATGTCTAATTTACTGGGGTTTTCAGTTGATCTATTAAATGATTCATTTTGGATGTTTGGTGTTTACCAGTCGGGGGTTCGAGTCCCGTTCAGACTCGTTAGTGCCATTAGTGTCTGCAACCGTACCATCCTTGTGAGCTAAGTTTGGGGGGTTTGGGGGAGCCTATAGGTCTATCTACTGGGTCATCAGCAGCCACTGCCTGGCCCTCCCTGATCCTAGCTTGTGTGGAGAGGAGGCTTGGACGCTAATCATATAATATATATGGTCAGTCTCTAGGGCATTGTCCTGATTGCTAGGGCAATGTCACTATCCCTTGCCTCTGCCATTCATGAGCGACCTTTAAACATTTAAACCTTTAAGTGGAAAATTCTCGTCTCAGGATCTAGGAGTCGCATGGTGTTATCATTTGACACTTTAAAAGCACAATAGTCTCTTCCTCTCATTAGGTAGTTAAGTGGTAGCCTTGGAATCTCTCTCTCTCTCTCTCTCTCTCTCTCTCTCTCTCTCGTCTCTTGAGAAGTAGACTCAGATTTGCGTACCTGATGTTAGAAAGTACCAATTATTGTGTTTAATATGGCCCTTGTAAATTATTTAAGACAAGTAAAAACATTGATAAAAGATTTCAGATCTCCGCCAATGAAAGATTGTCAAAATTTTGTTTAAAAATACGGACCAAGCTTTCGCATTTTCAAATGTTGACCATAAATTAATCTGCTTTATAATAACAATAACTAGAATCACAATCTCGATCCTGATTACCTTCAAAATTTAATTGTTCCTTCATGAGCTTAATACCTATCCGTTGTTCAGATTTGGTGAAAATCGGGCAAGAAGTATTGACGAAATCCTACGAACAGACAAACAAACAGATAAATGGTGGTTAAGATATAAACGCCTTGGCGGAGGTAATAAGATTGTAAGTCTGTGTTTATTGATATTAAAGGTATCGTGTATTGTGTGATCACATCTTAACGGAAAGTCTTCTATTTGGAACAAATTATAATTTTGGCATGTTTGGGGGTGAGTGACAGATAAATTTTAATTTCCTGACACTTAGTAATGTTAGACGATTAGAATGATATCGCTTGTGGAAAAAAAAATTTGCTCCTGTTAAAAAAAAAAAATTACATAGAATTTGTATACTTTTATTTTTGTATTTCTAATATTATTTTTTATTTATAATATTATTTTTGTATTTCTAATATTATTTTTCCATTCCTAATATTATTTTTCTATTTTCTAATATTATTTGTTTTAGTTCTGATATTATATTTCCATTTTTTATAAACTAACAAGTAAAGATGTAGGAGTTCATCATTTCTCGCCAAGTAGACATATATTTCAGAGAAATAAGTTCGAGTAGTTGTTGTATTTTTATATTTTTGCGTTGTCATCTATCTGTCCAGTTCATCTTGTCCTTGACATTTTTCTCTCGTCCTTAATCTTTGAATAACATTAATTGGAGGCGACTTAAAGTTTTGATATTTCGTTGTGCAATATATTTTCCTAATGTCAATCCAATGCAAGATAGGTTTTGATAAATAAGGTTATTTAAACCAGATTATATAGTCGAAGCTATGATC